>NC_051334.1:133072019-133372019 GCF_015220235.1 Choloepus didactylus
CTGAGTATATACCTAGTAATGGAATGGCTGGATCATATAGCAATTCTATACTTAGATTCCTGAGGAACCACCACACTGCGTTACAGAGTGGCTGAACCATTCTACATTCCCACCAACAGTGAATAAGAGTGCATCTTTCTGCACATCCTCTGCAGCATTTATAATTTTCTGTTTTTTGGATAATGGCCATTCTGATAGGTGTGAGATGATATCTCATTGTGGTTTTGATATGCATTTCCCATATTGCCAGTGGAATTGAGCATTTTTTTTCATATTTTTGAAACATTTGTATTTCCTCTATGGAAAAGTGTCTATCCATGTCTTTTGCCCATTTCTTAATTGAGTTTTTTGTCTTGTTGATCACTTAATATATTTGTGATATTAAACCCTTATCCGATATGTGGTTTACAAATATTGTCTCCCATTGTGTAGGTTGCGTTTTACTTTTCTGACAAAGTCCTTTGATGTACAAAAGTGTTTAATTTTGAGGAGATCCCATTTATCTATTTCTTTGTTGACTGCTCATGCTTTGGATGTAAGGTCTAGGAAACCACCTCCTGTAACTAGATATTTCCCTACATTTTCTTCTAAGGGCCTCATGGTCTCAGCTCTAATGTTTAGGTCTTTGATCCATTTTGAGTTAATTTTTGTATAAGGTGTGAGATAGGAGTCCTCTTTAACACCACTTATTGAAGAGGCTGCTCTGTCCAAGTTGTTTTGTCTTAACTGCCTTATCAAAGATCAATTGTCCATAGATGAGAAGTTCTATTTCTGAACACTCAATTAGATTCCATTGGCCAGTACATATATCTTTATGCCTGTACCATGCTGTTTTGACCACTGTTGATTTCTAGTATGTTTCAAAGTCAGGTACTGTGAGTCCTCCCACTTCCTACCTCTTTCTCAAGATATTTTTGGCCATGCGGGGCACTTTGCCCAGCCAAATAAATTTGGTTATTGTTTTTTCTATTTCTGCAAAGTAAGTTGTTGGGGTTTTAATTGGTATTGCACTGAATCTATAAATCAGTTTAGGTAGAATTGCCATCTTAACTATTTTTAGTCTTCCAATCCATGAACATGGTTGTTCTTCCATTTATTAGGTCCTGTTCGATTTCTTTTAGCAGTTATTTGTAGTTTTCTCTGTATAGGTTTTTTGTGGCCTTGGTTAAGTTTATTCCTAAATGCTTGATTCTTTTGGTTGCCACTGTAAATAGTATTTTTTTCTTGAATTCCTCCTCCTGTTGCTCATTACTTGTGTATAGGAAAACTACTGATTTTTGTGTGTTGATCTTGTAGCCTGCCACTGGTTTATTCATTGATTAGATCTAGTAGTTTCCTGTAGATTTTTCAGGATTTTCTATATAGAGGATCATGTCATCTGCAAACAGTGAAAGTTTTAAGTCTTCCTCACCAATTTGGATACCCTTTATTTCTCTTTCTTGTTATTTTTCTTGTTATTCAATGTTGAATAACATTCATGATAGAAGGCATCCCTGTGTTGTTCCTGATCTTAGAGGGAAAGCTTTCAGTCATTCCCCATTGAGTATGATGTTAGCTGCGAGTTTTTCACATATTGCCATTATCATATTGAAAAAGGTTCCTTCTCTTCCTATCCTTTGAAGTGCTTTCATCAAGAAAGGATGCTGAATTTTGTCAAATTCCTTTTCTGCATTGATTGGGATGATCATGTGGTTGTTTTGATTTATTGATGTAGTTTATTACATTAATTTCTTTTCTTATGTTGAACCAGCCTTGGGTACCTGGAATAAATCCCACTTTATCATAGTGTATAATTCTTTTTATGTGTTGCTGGATTCAATTAGTGAGTATTTTGTTTAGTATGTTTGCCTCTATATTCATTAAAGAGATTGGTCTATAATTTTCTTTTTTTTGTAGTATCACTGTCTGACTTTTGTATTAGGGTGATGTTAGCTTCATAGAATGAGTTATTTAGCTTTCCCTCCTCTTCCATTTTTTTTAAAGAGTTTAAGCATGGTTGGTACTAATTTTTCTTGAATTTTTGGTAGAATTCACATGTGAAGCCAACTGGTCCTGGACTTTTCTTTTATAGGAGTTTTTGATAACTGACTCAATTTCTTTACCTTTGGTTTGCTGAGGTTATCTATTTCTTCTTTAGTCAATGCTCATTGCTCATGCTTTTCTGGAAGTCGTTCATTTAATCTAAGTTGTCTAATTTATTAGCTTATAGTTCCTCATATTATCCTCTCATTATCGCCTTTATTTCTGGGGGTCAGTAGTTGCCTCCCCTTTCCCATTTCTGATTGTTCTGATTGTGTTTATTTGCATGTTCTCTCTCTCTCTCTCTCTCTCTCTCTCTCTCTCTCTCTCTCTCTCCTCTCTTTTATTGTTAACCTAGCTAAGGGTCCATCAATTTTATATTTTCTAAAAGAACCAACTTCTGGTTTTCTTGAGTCTCTCTATTGTTTTCCTCTCCTCAATTTCATTAATTTCTGCTCTAACCTTTGTTATTTCTTTCCTTCTGTTTGCTTTGGGGTTAGTTAATGTTCTTTCTCTAGTTCCTCCTGCTGAGCAGTTAATTCCTCAATTTTTCTCTTTCTTCTCTTTTAATATATGCATTTAGGGCAGCCTTTGCAGCTTCCCATAAATTTTGATATGTTGTGTTTTCATTTTCATTTGCCTCAAGGTATTTACTAATTTCTCTTGTAATTTCTTACTTTATCCAATGGTTGTCTAAGAGTGTGTTATTTAGCCTCTATATATTGTGAATTTTCCAACCTTCTGCCTTTTATTGATTTTCAATTTCATTCCATTATGATCTGAGATGGTGTTTTGTATAATATCAATTCTTTTAAATTTGTGGAGACTTGCTTTATGACCCAACATGTGGTCTGTCCTAGAGAATGGTCCACGAGCACTTGAGAAAAACGTGTATCTTGCTGTTGTGGGGTGTAGTGTTCTATAAATGTCAAGTCTAGATTATTTTTCATGAAATTCAACATCTCTGTTTCCTTGTTGATCCTCTGTGTAGATGTTCTATCCACTGATGAGAGCAGTGTATTGAAGTCTCCAACTATTATTGTAGAGGTATCTACTTCTCCCTTGAATGTTGACAGTGTTTGCCTCATGTACTTCAGGGCACTCTGACTTGGTGCATAAATAATTATGATTGTTATGTTTTCTTGATTAATTGTCGCTTTTATTAATATATAGTGTCCTTCTTTGTCTCTGTTAATTGTTTTACATTTGAAGTCTAACTTGCTGATATTAATATAGCTTCAATGGCTTTTTTGTTGTTGTTTGTATGAAATGTGTTTTTCCAACCTTTTACTTTCAGCCTCTTTTTGTCCTTGTGCCTAATGTGAGTTTCTTGTAGACAGCATATAGATGGGTCTTGTTTTTTAATCCATTCTGCCAGTCTATGTCTTTTTATTGGGGAGTTTAAGCCATTAACAATCAGTATTATTACTATAAGGGCAGTACTTTCTTAAACCATTTTGTCTTTTGCATTTTATGTCATATTTTATTTTTTCTCTCCCTCTCTCCTTTTAACCTTCCTGATAGTCTTCATTTCTACACGTTTTGCCAAACCTCTCTCTCCTGTCTTTTCCTATCAGCATGTAGCACTCCATTTAGTATTTCTTGAAGCGCAGGTCTCTTATTCATAAACACTCTCAGTGTCTGTCTGTTTGAAAATATTTTAATCTTTCCCTCATTTTTGAAAGACAGTTTTGCTGGATATAGAATTCTTGGTTGGCATCTTTCCTCTTTCAGTATCTTAAATATATTTTACCACTGCCTTCTCACCTCCATGGTTTCTGCAGAGAAATCTGTACATAGTCTTATCAAGTTTCCTTTAAATGTGATGAACTGCTTTTCTCTTGCTGCTTTCAGAATTCTCTTTGTCTTTGACATTGTAAAGTCTGATCAGTAAGTGTCTTGGTGTAGTTCTATCGGGATCTATTCTGTTTGTGGTATACCGAGTCTGTAATTTTACATCTTTCATAAGAGTTGAGAAATTTTCAGTGATTACATCTTCTATTATTCTTTCTGCCTCTTTCCCTTCTCTTCTCCTCTGGAACATACATAATATGTATATTTGTGTGATTCATATTGTCATTTAGTTCTAAGACCTTGCTCATATTTGTCCTTTATTTTTGTGTAGGATTCCTTTGTTTGTATGATATCAGATGTCTTGTCATTGAGATCACTTATCCTGTCTTCTGCCTCTTCAAATCTGGTGTTGTAAGTCTCCATTGTGTTTTTCATCTTTTCTATTTTGCTTTTCATTTCCATAAGTTCTGCCATTTGTTTATTCATACTTTTGAGTTCCTGCTTATTTTCACTCAGTGTCTTCTTTCTATCCTTCATCTCTTTTGCCATATCTTCCTTCAGCTCATTGATATGACTTTTTCATTAGTTAAGAGATCTGTTTGTTTGTTAATTTGTTGTTTCTATTCCTGTCTCTCAGTTGAATTGTTAGTTTGCTCCTTTGGCTGGTCCATATTTTCATGTTTCCTAGTATGGCTCATTATCCTTAGGTGTCTTGGTATGATTAATTTATTATGGAGCTCATTTTCACTCTTCTACCTAGGGTTTTCTTGCTGGTTGTCTTTGTTTTCTGTTCTTTGGTGGTCAGTTCAACTTATTCTAGACCTCTACTGTAATTTCTGTTTAGTTGATCAGAATTTCCACCTCTTGTTTTTCTGGTTCTTGCCCTGCCTCTATGTAAGCATTTTGTGAGCAAATCTCCCCAGATATGACGAACCCCAATCAGATTTTCCCAGTGCAAAAAGGCCTAGGTTTCAGGAGGATTGTATGGAATTTCCCTGAGAATAAGAATCTGCAGGTTGCCTGACCCTCCTGTGAATCCTCTAGACTCTGTGCTTTTCCTATCTTGTCCATCAGGTAGCACTTGTCCACTCACAGTTCCCCACCAGTATAAAGAGATGCCACAGGTGACTTTAATTCTCTGTAGACCTTGTTACTGCTGGGGATATGGCTGACTCAAACTGGTTTATGATTTCCAGCCCTTGGGCACTGAGTTCTCTGAAGGAGGACCACCATTTTAGCTGGGCCCCACCCTCACCTTTTCTTGGGGAAATTATGCCCTTCAGAGGATTGTCTCCCTCACTAGAATCATTTCTTTGTCTCTCTGAGCTGTGTTAGCTCTGCTCTTGCCTGTGTCCAGAGGTCAATTGCAAATATTTGAGACTTTCTGTAATGAGCTCCTTAGAATAGTTATTTCAAAAAAAAAAAAAAGAAATCCCCTTTCAAGGCCTTTCCCCAGCCCCCAAGTTTTTTCAGTCCCAGTATAGACTATTTAAAGATAAGCCCTCTAGGTTATTATCTCTTTCACCTGAATAGTTACTCTGAGACAACTCTAATTCTGCCCTTTCAGGGGTGGCCTGGCTGAGGCAGCATTTCTGGTGGGCTATTACAGTGCAAAAAGATAAAGTCTGAGAGCAATAAAAGAGAACCAAACAAAAAAGCCCACTTTTCAGAGTAGGACCCCAACTTCCTGGTTTTGCAGATGGGAGTTTCTATGTGCCCCTTTGTGTTGGAGCCCAGTCCTCCAACTCCAGAATTCTGTGTTTTTTTTTGTTTGTTTTTTGTTTGCTGTTTTTTTAGCTCTGCCACCTCTCTGCCAGGGGATTGTTTCCAGATTCTCAGCTTATCTGTGCTTAGAGCTTTTATTCAGCTGTCTTCAGCAGAGTTGTTAATTGATTCTGCAATTGGGGATGGATTGAGCCCCCCTCCTTGCTCCTAGCACAGATTGTTTCTTTTCTCTCAGGGAGCTACCTCCAATACAGTCTGCCATGTCTGGACAGGAAAGGGCACCAGCTTCCTGGCTGGGAAAACTTATAGGTTTCACTGCAATCTCAGGTGGCCCACCCAGTCTAGACTGTGGTACAATGTGTGACTGATCATAAAGTTCCCTAGAATGGCTGTTTCACACAGTTTCTGGCTATTTACTAGCTGCCCTAGAAGAGTAATTAAATTCCACATCTCACCACTCTGCCATCTTGTCCAACCCTTCTAATACACATTTAATTGGAGTTGCAAAAGGAGACAAAATAGAGTGGAACAGAGGAAATAATTGAAGATATAGTGAGTGAACTTTTTGTAAAACTGTTGAAAAACACCAACACATGAGTTCAATAAGCCTAATTAATCTCAAGTAAGAAAAATGAAAATAAACCATTATATACATTATGGTGAGACTGTAGAATACCGAGGAAAAAGAGATCTGAAAATAACTGGCAAACAAGAGTTGTCTATCTCATAAAAATATCTTCCAGTCAGAAAGCTCCAGGTGGCAAGTTTGAAAAGCAAAGAATTATAAGGAAAGAAAATGTTAAGTACATGGGAAAACATGAGCAAGCATAGACTGTTTAAACAATAATAATGCCATGAGGAACAAGAAGAGATAAAACTAAATATTGGGTAAATGCATAAAAGTTAAATTGGAGTTTGATCAGAATTGGGTCCAGCTTCAAATATTCTAAGGTTCTTATGTTATTCAGCTGGAGAGTAAATATACTGATTAACTCCACAGTTTCAAAGGATTGGTATCATGGAGATGACAGTCTCTAACCACAATGTGATTAAATTAGAATTCAATGATGAATAAATGACTAGAAAAATCTACATGTTTGGAAATTAAGATAAAACTTTCGATAGTTTATAAGTCAAAGGAGAAATAAAAATGAAAATTTTGACATACTTGAAAATAAAAAATAACAGAAATGCAACATAGTAAAATTTGTGGAATTCAGCTAAGACAGTAGTTAGAGAGAAATTAATAGTCTGAAATGCTTATATTTAATGTAAAGAAGACTATAAATTAATGACAGAAGCATATATCTCAAGAAACTAGGAAAAGAAATGAAAAATAAATCTGGATAAAGTATTAGTAAGGAAGAACAAAAGTATAAATTAGTGAATTAAGAAATTGTCATAAAATAGAGAGGATCAAGAGTCAAGAGTTGTTTCTTTAGAAAGATAAAAAATAGATGAATTACTGGCAAAAATCAGCAAGGAAAATAGTAAGAGTTATGGTACAAATGAGCAATATTAGGGATGCAAAAGGACATATAACAGAAAGTTACTTCTATTATTACCCAGAGTATAAGAGCCTATAATGAAAAATTTTATGCTGTCATGGCCCGAGGGATTTTGTAGCCAAAAGACTAAAGAAAGCACCAGACACATTCTGAGACATGAGTTTTTATTATAGGGCTTACCTACAGGGTGGGGAAGTCAAGACATGTTGCCCTGAAATCAGTAGCTTCTCTGAATGGATTCAGGAGCTGCTCTGAATGGCGACGTGTTCAGAGCACAATGTGGAAATAGTCTGCCCTTTGTGGGTCTGAATAAGCTGGATATAAGGGCTCAATATTCCAATGGGTATGAGAGCATAAGGCAGGGAGAAGGGTCGTGCAATGTAGGGAGGGGTTGATTGTAATCAACAGGGAGGAGGGGAGAATTATAGAGATAGTATCTCAGGGAGTCTCAGGAAGGAGGTAATTTTGGGTATAGATTACAGTTAGCGCCTGATATTACAAAGACAATAGGTCAAACCTTGACTGTCCTAGGTCAAGCAAACTGCTGTGTGCAGTCTTCAAGACACTTGGGGGCCAGGGGCTCCCACATATGCCAATACATTTGGTAATTTACATGACATGGAAATATTCCTACAAAAAATGCGTGAACTGTCTAAAGAATAAGTATAACATCTGAATAGTATTATAATTATTAGAATAATCAAATCATTAATTTAAATTTTCTTACAGATAAAAATCTATGCAAAGACCAGTTTATTGAGACATACTCACACAGCATACAAACAGTCTGAAGTATACAATCACTGGCTCAGAGTATCATCACATAGTTGTGCAAACAAACCCATGATCAATTTTAGAACATTTTAATTACCCCATAAAAGAAATAAAAAGAAAAAGAAAACCTGTATCTTCCCATAGCTAATATACTCCTATTATTGACCCATAGTATTTGTGTAATACAAATTGTGTAACAATACGATTTGTTACTATGGATGAAAGAGTTTTAAAAGATTATTGTTCACTGTATTCCATAGTTTGCAATAGGTACTTCTTGTGCATAAGTGACACTATTGTTAACTCCTTCTAATAGTGTCATACATTTTTTAAAGTTCATAGGAACTGTTTTATATTTGTACAATTAATCACAAGCATTGTCCAACACAAGTCACTGTTTCATACATTCCCATGCTTTAAACTCCAACTTTCCTTCTGATGACATACATGACTCTAAACTTCTTTTCAACACATTCACATGCTATACAGCACTGTTAATTATTCTGACAATAACACGTGAATTGTACCAAATATTTAAGAAAAAAAGAATTTCCATCTTTCACATACTACTCCAGAATATTATAAAGAGGGACTACTTCCTAATTCATTTTAGTGGCTTGCATGACCTTGATCCAAGTACTGAAAAGTACAGTACATGAAAGGAAAAATTAGACCAATTTTATTATGAACCTTGATGAATTTTCCAAGCAAAATATTAATAAATATAATCAAGAAATATTTATAAAATACAATTTCTTGATTAATTTTGTTTATTCTAGTAATTCATGGTTGGATTAACATTAGGAAAATGATTCAATCACCATGTTAACAGAATAAGGGAGAATAATTTCAAATGGATTTGAAGTATAAGAACATGTTTTTTGCCCACTCAGAAAGGTCTATCCACATACCCCTTCCCCAGACTTCTTTGTCACCAATCTTCCAATCATGTTCCTTCCAAGTCCCTGACCATCTAGCCAAACCATTAGCAAAAGCCCATGAATCAGTATACAAATGCACCTCAGGCAAGTTCTCCTTCAAGCAGAGTGAACAACCAGGTGCACTGCTCAAAGTTCTACCCACTGGGAGGATTGCCCCTCACCACTGTCCTTCAGGGACATCCCAGAAAGGTGCTACTGTGCTGCAGCTGTCCACTTTTGGGTGATGCCTGCATATTGTGCAGAACCATCTGTGAACCAGGCTGGAGTTTTCTCTTCCTCAGTCAACTGATTGTAAGGAACTCCCCAAGATGCCATAGCTATGGGCTGGGAAAGAGAAAGTAAGGTGGAAGGAGTGGGGGCCATGGGCATTTGGGCCACTTTCATGTAACTTACCTGTGCCTTCAGGACCTGCTTGAGCTCTCTCTCATATATACCATTTCCATTTTATGATGGAGTGCTGCAGTGCATGCCCAAATTTATGGCTTGGTGGGTCAGACAACACCCAGCTCATGATAGGTAACTCAGGTCTCATGGTAACTTGGTGGCCCATGGTTAAGTGTTCTGTCTGTACTAAGGCCCAGTAGTAGGCCAACAGCTGTTTCTCGAAGGAAGAGTAGTTATCTGCAGAGGATGGTAAAGCTTTACTCCAAAATCCTAAAGGCCTACATTGTGATTCTCCTATAGAAGCCTAGCAAAGGCTCCAAACAGCATCTCTATTGGCCACTGACACTACCAGCACCATTGGGTCAGCTGGATCATATTGTCCAAGTGTAAGAGCAGCTTGCACAGCAGCCTGGACCTGTCACAGAGCCTCATTTTGTTCTGCTCCCCATTCATTCTAGACTAGAAGCTTCTCTGGTCACTCAGTAAATGGGCTAGAGTAGCAAACCCAAATGAGGAATATATTGTCTTCAAAATTGAAAGAGGCCAACTAAGCATTGTACCTCTTTTTTGGTCATAGGAGGGGCCAGATGCAACAGCTTATTCTTCACCTTAGAAGGGATACCTCTACAGGCTCCACACCACTCAACACATAGAAATTTTACTGAGCTGGAAGGCCCCGTATTTTTGTTAGATTTACCTCCCATCTTTTGTGATGCAAATACCTTACCAACAAATCTAGAGTAGTTGCTACTTCTTGCTCACTAGGTCCAATCTACATGATATCATCAATTAGACAGACCACTGTGATGTCTTGTGGGAGGGAGAAATGATCAAAATCCCTGCAGACAATATTATGACATAGGGCTGCAGAGTTGATATAACCATGAGGTAGCACAGTGAATTTAAATTGCTGGCCTTGCCAGCTGAATACAAGTTGTTTCTGGTGGTCCTTACTAACAGCTATTGAGAAAAAATATTTGCCAGCTCAATAGCTGCATACCAGGTACCAGGGGATGTGTTGATTTGCTCAAGTAATGATACCACATCTGGAACAGCAGCTGCAATTGGAGTCACCACCTGGTTAAGCTTATGATAATCCACTATCATCCTCCAAGGCTCATCTGTTTTCTGCACAGACCAAATAAGAGAGTTTAATGGGGATGTGGTAGGAATCAACACCCCTGCATCCTTCAAGTGCTTCAGAGTGTCATTAATCTCTGCAATCCCTCCAGGAATCCTGTATTGCTTCTGGTTTACTATTTTGCTAGGTAGGGGCAGTTCTAGCAGCTTCCACTTCGCCTTTCCCACCATAATAGCCCTCACTCCACAAGTCAGAGAAGCAATGTGAGGATTCTGCCCATTGCTGAGTATGTCTATTTGAATTATGCATTCTAGCACTGGGGAAATAACCACAGAATGGGTCCAAAGACCCACCAGGCCCATGGTGAGACAGACCTGAGCTAAAACTCCATCAATCACCTGACCTCCATAAGCCCCAACTCTGACTTGTGGACCAGAGTGACATTTTGGGTCTCCTAAGATTAATGTCACTTATGAAGCAGTGTCTAATAATCAGTGAAATAGCTGATCATTTCCTTTACCCCAATGCACAGTTACCCTGGTAAAAGGCTGTAGGTCATGCTGGGGAAGTCTGGGAGGAAGATTAATAGTATAAATTTTTGGCAGTGTAACAAGGTCCTTCCCCAAGGGTACATGGCCTTCCCCTCATTCAAGGGGCTCTGGATCTGTAAACTCTCTCAAGTCTGGGAATAGATTAAGGGGCCATGACTCTGTTTTTGTAATTCAAGGGAGACTTTTGTTCACTTCACCTATAATTCTTCTGCTTATATAGTTCAAACAAGAATTTAGTCAATTGCCCATCTATTTTACTACTTGGTACTCCATGATCTACTAGCCAATGCCATAAGTCTCTGTGAGTCAGATTATTGATTGCTGCTTTGAGCCTGTTTCCATTATGGTAGCCACACCCACCTTGTCTTTCATGTTTAACTGCTGCCACATGGCTTCTGCTGTCTCAGGATCTGATTATCCCCATTGTGTTTAAGGATTCCAGCTCAGTGACAGCAGTTCTTACAGTAATATCTGACTTACAGAGAAGGGCAACTACAGAGCTCTTCAGGGATGGTGGAGCTAGTCTCACAAATTTATTCCTCATGGTCCTGGTAAAAGGTGTGTCCTCTGGACATTCCAGGGGTGTGTGAGCAGGTCTTCCATATTAACCCACTCTAACATTCCAATCTCTCTAAGCCTCTGAATCTCCTCCTCTACATTATACCAGGGCAGTTTTGGCATTTCAACCTCTGGCAATGCCGGCCACCTTTTGATCCATGTTTCAGCCAACTACCCAAACTGCTAATGCCCTTTCTAGTGCCTTAAGCTACAACACTGAATGCAGAGTCTCTGCTTAATGGGCCCATATCAGTAAATTCAGCCTGATCCAGCCTTATATTCCTTCCACTATTATCCCACACCCTTAATATCTATTCCCACACATATTCCCCTGGTTTCTGTCTGTATAAGTTGGAAAATTCATACAGTTCATTTGTAGTATAGTGTACTTCTTCATGGGTCACACTTTTTACCTCACCCTTCAGGGCCTGTTGGGACTTTCGTCTAGTTATAGGTCCTGAAGCAAATACTGGTGGTGGGGGTGGGTCATGGAAAGAGTTAGAATTACACCTCAAGCCATTTAACTCAGGACATTCTGTTGCATTTTCATCTCTTAAAACAGGATTAAACTCTCCAGACAGAGGAGTGAGGGCTGCTTCCTCAGGGGAGGTGATTACAGGATTAGCAGGCACTGAGGGGTTAACCTCTTTAAGTGGAGGTTGGATGGCAGGCTTCTTAGGGCAGACTGTAGGTGGGGAAGCTGTTTCCTCAGGACAGACTGGAAGTAGGGGGGCTATTTCCTCAGTAAAGCCCACTATAGGTAAACCTAACAATGAATCAGCAGAATCCAGGGTTCCATTGTCCTCATTGCCATTATTATCAATCCACATGTTCCCATTCCAAGTGTCAGGATCCCATTCTTTTCCAATCAATGCCTTTACTTTAACAGCAGACACCCTGAGAGGTTGAGATTTTAGTTTATATTGTAAATCTGCTAGTCACACAATGAGAATCTGCATATGGTTTTCAGAAATCTCAAGCCTGCAGCCACAGGAAATAAGATTTTCTTTTAGGGCACACATAGGAAACTTTACATCTGTCATATGGCACTTAAGTTTTAAATTTGAAGCCTTTAGCTCATCCCTTTCACTTATAACTTTATCCAACATATCTAAGAGCAGCCAGCCAACATGATTATACCTCTTAATTTTGCAAGACTCTGTGACAGTATCAAAAACACTGTCACCCAGAGCCTTGCTTCATACAAGAGTATGATTAAGAGAATCAAATGGTGCTATTTTGTGTCTCCATTGCCAACTCATGCCATAGACTGTCAATGCCATCTTGATTATTGGAAATGGAGTCATTAGTGCCTTTGAACCTAATCAGAGTAGAAAACAAATTGTAAAATCCCATTTTAAGATTCTGTTTCTCAAGAACCACTCCTGGTACCAAGTTGTATTAGTTAGGGTTCTCTAGGGAAACAGAATCAATGAGAGATATCTATATATATATGTAAGATTTATAAAAGTGTCTCATGCAACTGTGGGTATGCATGAGTTCAAATTCCATAAGGCAGGCAGCAAACTGGCAACTCCAATGAAGATGTTCAATGAACTCAGGCAATGAACTGGCAACTTCGATGAACTCCTCAGGAAATAATGATTTGCTTGTCATCCAAAGAAGAAGTGAAGTTCATGTATCTGTCTCACTTAAAAATCTTCAACTGATTGGATTAAATACAGCTGACTGCATTCTCTCATTGTGGAAGACATGTCCTTCATTGACATAATCATTCACAGCTGCAGCCAATTAACTGATGATTTAATGAACCAGCCTGTTGGCTTATTAGCCAGCCACAAAACATCCTTGCAGCAAGAGTTAGGCCAGTGCTTGACTGACCAGACAGCTGGGGACCATCACATGGCCAAGTTGACACATGAACCTAACCATCACATTATCCATATCCAAAAGAATAATGGAGGACTCTTACACACATTTTATATAAAAATTAACTCAAAATGGATCAAAGACCAAATCAATAGAGCTAAGATCATAAAACTATTAGAGGAAAATGTAAGGAAATATCTTAAATATCTGGTGATATGAGGTTGTTTCCTAGACCTTACACCAAAGCACAAGCAATGAAAGAAGAAATAGACAAATAGGATCTCCTCAAAATTGAAGTTCTGTGCACCATAGGACTTTGTAAAAAAAGTGAAAAGGCAACCTATGCAATGGGAGACAATATTCAGAAACCACATATCACATAAGGGTTTAATATCCAGAATATAAAAAGAGATCCTACACTTCAACAGCAGAAAGATAAACCACCCAATTAAAAAATGGGGAAAAGACATGGACAGACACTTTTCTGAAGAGAAAATATAAATGGCATAAAATCATATGAAAAGATGCTCAACTTCACTGGTTATTAGGGAAACACAAATCAAAACCATAATGAGATATATCTCACACCTACTAGAATGGCCATTATCCAAAAAAAAAACAGAAACCTACAGGTGCTGGGAAGTATGTTGAGAAAGAGGTACAGTTATTCACTGCTGATGTGTATGAAGAATGGTGCAACCACTCTGCAAGACATTTTGGCATTTCCTCAGGAAGCTAAGTATAGAATTGCCATACAATCCAGCAATTCCATTACTGGGTATATACTCAGAGGAAATGAAGTCAGGGACATCAACAGACATTTGTACACTGATGTTTATAGTGACATTATTCGCAATTGCCAAGAGATAAAAACAGTCCAAATGTCCATCAAGAGTTGAGTGGATATACAAACTGGTATATACATACAATGGAATACTATGCAGCTGTAAGAATGAGTAAACTTATGACACATATAATAATGTGAATGGAACTTGAGGACAGTGTGTTGAGTGAAATTAGCCAGAAACTAAAAGACAAATATTGTACGGTCTCACTAATATGTGCTAAATATAATGAGCTAAAGTTAAGAGCACAGGTTAACAGGAGATAGAAAGAGGGTTGAGATTGGGCATCTGATGCTGAAGGAGTAAAAAGTATTCAACAGGATTGATTGTAATGATCCAGAAATGGATAGCACAATAGTAGCTGATGGTGGCACAATACTGTAAGTGTAATGAACAAAGCTGAGTGCAAGTATAGTTGAAAGAGGAAGGCTAGGGGCATGTATGACACTAGAAGGATAGATAGAGGATAAAGGATGGGACTGTATAGCTTAGTGAACCTGGAGTGGGCAATGATGGTGATTAAATGTACAAATGTAAGAAAGTTTTTACATGAGGGAGAACAAATGAATGTCACCATTGTGAGTTACTGAAAATGGGAAGGTATACAGAAAAAATACAATCAGTGCAAACTAGGGTCTATATTTAACTGTTACAAGGTGTGCTGGTTTGAATGTATTGTCCCCCAGAAAAAGCCATGTTCTTTGATGCAGTCTTGTGGGGTGGGCATATTGGTGGGGATTGAGTTGGAATGTTTGGATTAGGTTGTTTGCATGGAGATGGGCCCCACCCAACTGTGGGTGATAACTCTGATGGGATAATTTCCATGGAGGCATGGCCCCACCCATTCAGGGTAGGCCTTGATCAGTGGAGCCATATAAATGAGCTGACAAACAGAGGGAACTCAGTGCAGCTGTGAGTGACATTTTGAAGTGCAGCTGAGAGGGATGCTTTGAAGAATGCACAGAAGCTGAGAGAGTAGCTGCAGATGAGAGACAGTTTGAAGACAGCCATTGAATGTGGGCTCTTGCTCCAGAGAAGCTAAGAGAGGAAAAATGCCCCAAGTACAACTGAGAGTGACATTTTGATGAGGAGCTGTGGCCTAGAGAGGAATGTCTTGGGAGAAAGCCATTTTGAAACCAGAACTTGGAGCAGACACCAGCCAGATGCCTTCCCAGCTAACAGAGGTTTCCCGGACACCATTGGCCATCCTTCAGTGAAGGTACCTGATTGTTCATGTGCTACCTTGGATACTTTATGGCCTTAAGACTGTAACTGTGTAACCAAATAAACCGCCTTTTATAAAAGCCAATCCATTTCTGGTGTTTTGCATTTTGGCAGCACTAGCAAACTAGAACACAGGGTAATATTCTTCCATTAATTTTAAAAAGGCAATATACCAAAGCTAAATGTCAATAAGAAGGGGATATAATGGAAGAATATGGGATTCTTGGCATTGATGTAGTTGTTTCTCCTTTTAATTTTTTATTTTTTATTATTCATTTTTTTCCACTTCTGTACTTGCAGAAGAAATGGAAATGTTCTCATATTGATTGTGGTGGTGAATGCATAACTAAGTGATTATACCAGGAGCCATTGATGGTTCACTTAGGATGGATTGTATGGTGTGTGAAAAAAACTGTTCAAAAATAAACAGAAAAATGCAAGTGCTGGAGAAGATGTGGAGAGAGACAGATAGCTATGCACTGTTGGGAGGGAAGTAAAATGGTGCAGCCCCTCTGGAGGGCAGTGTGGTGGTTCCACACAAAGGTAAGCATGGGGTTGCCATATGATCCTGCAACTCCATTACTGGTATCTAATTGAAAGTACTGAAAGCAGGGTCATGAAAGAACATTTGCACACTAGAGTTTATGGAGGCAGTATTCATGGTTTGCAATGGATGGAGGTGGCCTAAAGGTACATTGATGGATGAATGGAGGGGCACACTGTGTTATATACATACAACAGAATATTCAGCAGCTGCAAGAAGGACTGAAGTCATGAGACAGCAACAAGGTGAATGAATCTTGAGGTCATTATGTTGAGGAAAATAAGCCAAAAATGAGGGGATGTATATTGTAAGGCCTCACTAATATATACTAACTATAATGAGCAAACGCTAAGAATTGAATTTGAAAGCATAGGCTATCCAGAGATAGAATGGGGGCAGAAATTAAGCAATCAATGATTAAGGAGTACAGAATGTTCAATAAGACTTATTGTAAAGATTCCTAGATTATAAGCTCTTACAGCAGTCACGTCTATGCCTGAGTTATAACTGTTATTTCTGAATTCTGAGATGCTGTGTTTTTTATGTATACCCTGGTAGTTCCCTGGAAATGTGGTATCTGTGTGACACCTGATACTTAGAGTTGGCATTCAGCAGCTCTGTGGGTCAGTATTACCCCACGTGACAACCTGTAGGGTTAGGGTACAGGGTAGAGAATGATGTTGACTATATTTTCAAGCTCTGGCTTCTATGTGAGACCAAAGGAAAAGAGATTTATTTGTTACAACATTCATATTTTTTTGTTGCACATTATCTAATGTCACCTTTCTGGTCAGTTTATTTAAAGACTGTAATTACACAGAACCCAGGGTACAGAATGAGCCCTTTTTATCCTGTACAGGCTAATATAATACACCAATACATCCCAGAATATTTTGGGCAGAAAATTTAAAAAGTATTGCAAAGTCCCCTTGACGGCCTGGGGGGAAATGTGGAAATATTAAACTTCCCCACCTAGGGAAATCCAGCTAGTCTCTTAAGCAATAGGGGCTTCCAATTTATTAAGCCAAGCCCTCAACCTGGAGGCTTGCCCTTATGAAACTTCTCTCTCCAATGGTGAAGCCAAGCCTACTTATAACTATGCCTAAGAGTCACCCCCAGAAAACCTCTTTTGTTGTTCAGATGTGACCTCTCTCTCTCTATGACCACTCTGCAAATTAACTCACTGCCCTCCCCTCTACATGGGACATGACTCCCAGGGATGTAAGTCTTCCTGGCAATGAGGGACAGGACTGCCAAGGATGAGCCTGACCCTGGCATTGTGGGATTGAGAAAGACTTCTTGACCAGAAGGGGGAAGATAAATGAAACAAAATAAAGTTTCAGTGACTAAGAGATTTCAAAGATAGTTGAGAGTTCATTCTGGAGGCTACTTTTACACAATATATAGATATTCCTTTTTAGTTTCTAGTGTATTAGAACAGCTAGAAGGAAGTATCTGAAACAATATAGCTTCTATCATTTGACTGTGTCATTCAGAAAACTTTGTGACTGATACCCTCTGAATTCAGTGTATGGACAAATGAGTAATTAAGTAAAGACAAAAAATATATAATAATAGGCAGGTGGATAATGGGTGTGGGATGTTTTCGGTTTTCTTTCTTTTTTTTCTATTTTTGTATTTTTATTATTTGGGGGTAGCAATGAAAATGTTCTAAAATGGTGGTGATGAATGCTGGACTATATGATGACACTGTGAGACATTGATTGTATACTTTGGATGGACTATATGATGTCTGAATATATCTCATTAAAGTTGCATTAAAATAATTTTAAAAAACTGCATAATTTTCAAAAAAGGAATAACTCCTAGGTTTTTGGATTGAGCAAGTCAGTGTCACTTACTAAAATGAGAGAAATATTTAGGGAGAATGGATTTGAAAGAAGGTGAGGTGTAAATAATTTAATATCTCTTTTTAATCATGTCCAGTTTGACATGCCTATCTTATTGAAGATATTGAGTATGCAATAATATTTGGAGTTCAGGTCAGAGCTAAAGATGTACAGTCTAAAAACTTTTTCATGATAGTATCATATATATCCAGGAAAGTGGACATATTACAAGTATTTAATGAATATTCACAAACCAAACACATCTACATAAATAGCACCGATATCAAGAATCAAAATATGACCCACAGTACAGAAGTGCTGCTCATGTTCCAAACCAGTCAGTGTTCTTAGGGTTAGGGTACATCCTGATATCTAAAAGCATGTACTAGTTCTACCAGTTTTTGTTCTTTGTATTAATGAAAACATACAGAACGCATTTTGTATCTGGTTTCTTTTACTCAAAATTATATTTGTGAGATCCAAATATATTGTCATTCCTTTTAATTGCTGTGTAGTATTCCATTAGTGAATATTCCACAATTTATTTATTCATTCTACTCATTATGAATATTTGAGTAATTTCCAGTCTTTGGCTACTTTAGTCTGTGGAACATTTTAGGTACGTGGCTTCTCTTAAACATATGTATTCATTTCTATTGTGTATTTACCTAGAAGTAGAATTTTGTTGACTCATAGTGTGGGTATGAATTTATTCAGTTTTATTAGACATGCCAAAAAGTTGTGCAAACTGTTAATACCAATTAAAACCCTCAGAAGCATGGTATAAAAATTCTAGTTACTCTATATCCTCACTAATCTTCTTTTTGTTTGGTTTGGTTGTTTTTGCACTTGTTTTATTTCATTATTTTGTTTTAATCATTCTAATGGGTATGTACTGGTATTGCATTGCAGTTTTAATTTGCATTTCCTTATGACTAATGAAGTTGAGCAAGTTTTCACAGTTGTATTGATATTGAACATCTTTTGTGAAGTGCCTTTTTAAACTTATGCCCCTTTTACTATTTTATTATCAATTGATTTGTGGGAGTTCTTTATATATTCTTAATACTACTTGTTTGTCCTGCATATAGCTCACAAATATTATCTCCCATTTTGTGGGTTACCTCTTCATTATCTTAATGGAATCTTTTGATGAAAACAAGTTCCTAATTTTAATATAGTAAAATTTGATTTTCTTTAATTGTTAGCTCTTCTAAGAAATATTTGTCTACTTCAAGTTAACAAAGATATTTTCCATGTTTTTTCTCTAAAAGCTTTTATTTTACCTTTCACATACAATCCATCTGGAATTGATTTTGTGTATAGTGTGATGTAATAGTCAGGATACAATTTACCCCACTTGGATATCCAATTGGTCTGGCTCCATTTATTTTAAAAAGCATCATTTTGTCACAAATTGGATGACTGTATATATGTAGGTATATTAGTTAGGGTTCTCCAGGGAAACATAACTAACATTTGATATCTGGAAAAATAAGATTTTTTAAAATTGTCTCACACAACTGTGGGGGTGCATGAGTCCAAATTCCATAAGGCAGGATTCATGAGTCCAAATTCCATAGGGCAGGCAGCAAACAGGCAACTGTGATGAAGGTGTTTGATGGACTCCTCAGTAGATGCTGGCTAGGCAAAAAAGCAATGAAGGTTCTCTCTTTCTCCCTTAAAATTCTTCAACTGATTGGGTTAAATGCAGCTGATTGAATTCTCTCATTGTGGAAGAAACGCCCTTCATTGATGTAAGCAGTAACAGATGCAGTCAATTGACTGATGATTTAATAAACCAGCCTTCTGGTTTATTAACCAGCCATAAATGTCCTTGCACTAATGGTTAGGCCATTGTTTGCTTGACCAGACAGCTGGCTGCCATCACCTGGTCAAGTTGAAACATGAACCTAACCAACACAGTAGGTATATATTTTTACTCCTTTCTGTTCCATTAGTCAGCCTGTTCCTTGTACCTTTTTTAATAACTGTAGCTTTATAATAGCGAATACAGACAGTGTAATTCCCCCACTCTGTTCCTCTTCTTTATGATTATCTTGGCTATTTCTCAAAGATGTAAATTTGAGAGTCATCAGTCTTAAATGGTATTTAAAATTCTGTGACTGTATGCAATGACCAAGGAGAGAGGGAAAATATAGAAGAAAAGAAGATCCAGGATATAGCTTATGCATTACCAGGAGTTCCACATCATATAGAAGAACACGATCCAGAAAATCAGACTCAGTGGGAGCAGCCAGTGAGGTAGAAAGTTAGCATAGTGCCATGAAAGCCATGAGAAGAAAATGTTTCAAAAAGGAAGAAATTGTCAATTATGGCTATAGCATTTAAAAGATTAAAATGATGACAGAGAATTGGCCATTAGCTTTGGCAATGGGTGGGTCATTTTGTGTCCTTGATAAAAGCTGTTTCAGGGGACCAGTGGACATAAAATCTCTATCAGAATAACTTGAAGGGAGAGAGGTGGGTGGAATTTATACTGCTGATACTAAAATAATATTAGAATAATAAAATATCAGCCTAAACTAATTAGGAGAGTTGTGCTAGTACCAAAGATAACAAATATGGAAGAGTACAAAAAACTCAGTAGAAAACAAGTATATGTGCTTTGCTTTACATTAAGCAAATAATAAAGATGACCTTTCACATCTGGAATGGGAAAAGGGAAAGAGAATCAATATATCATGCTAGATTATTTAGAAAATAGACATCTTATATCATATACTAATTGTGTTACGGCAACAGTTTTTGATATGTGGACTGAAGGCCACTATGGGTTTTTGAGACCCTTGCAAGGGTTCATAATATTAAAATAATTTTCATTAATGTACTAAGGCATTATTTGCTATTTTTACCCTCATGTTTTCATCAGTATACAATGGAATTTTCCAGAGGATATACAATGTATCTTCTATTAAGCCAGATGTTACAGAAATTTGCAAAAGTATAAAATAATGATATCTCACTAAATTTAACTTTGCTTTGTAAAAATAGTTATTTCTCATAAAATATGTATGTAAATATGAATGGAATTAAAATTATATATAAATGAATGGAAAATTTATTTTTACTTTCTGTTTTAATTTCTAATATGGCAAATACCCATAGATATAACCCACATGGACCAGAGCTTTTGAGGGTCTTCAATAATATTTAAGGGTATAAAGGGGTTCTAAATAAAAAAGTTTGAGAATCACTAAATTTGAAGACTATATATATATATACATATACACATATACATACATATGTACTAGAAAAAACAATGATGGATCAGAAAAATCTTTTAAAATAAAAACAAAACAAAAACAATAATTGATTGATCACTTACTATATGTTGTGTTTTACATACTTTCTCATGAACTCTTCACAACACTCTTTTGTCATAGGCCCAATTATTATTCTATTTGAAGATGGAGGAACTAAAATTTGGCAGGTTAGGTAATTTGCCCTAAGTCAAAGTTGGTATGTAGGAAGATTGAATTACAGTTCAGATCTGCACTCCTAACTACTATTCTATGTTGTCTCTCCCATTTTTTTTTTACCTTTCTCCATCAAATAAGTTTTTATTATATATATGGTATTAATTTAAGTATATAAAACACATGAATTTGAAGAATATTAATTACCCTGTCTTAAATAAGAAAGCCACAAAGGCTGTATCTACAGAAAGTGGTCATTAGCAAGTGAAACATGAGGGAGTTCTGACCTGCCTCCTCTGCCTTTGGTTCGGCCTCCCAGCATCCCTTAAATATAGCACCCAACAAATGGATCGGGCTAAAGGGGGGAAAAGTTCACAAGAGTAGCCTTAAATATGTCTCCAAACCTACCAAAATTCAGAGGAATCAGAAATTCCTTCTATCTTTGGATATTTTTGTTGTTGTTGTACTACACAAACAGTGAACTGTGAGATAAACCACATACTATTGGATAAACTATTGTTAATAGTTCAATTATTAAAATGTGCTTTCATCAATTGTAACAAATATTTCACACTAATGCAAGGTAATCAGAGGTATATTGGAATCCTATATTTTATGCATAGTTTTTCTGTAAACCCACAACTCCTCTAATAAAAAAGTAGGTAGAACTTTAGATTATATAAGCCTCATTTGCTGCTAGCTGTAAAAAAGCTGAAATGAAAAAAAAGGACAAATATTCAATGTAAAAAGACAGCTACAGGCCCATTAAGAAGGTTTTTCCATACAAGAGGTCTGAATGACATAGCAAAAGGAGAAAAACTAGAGAAATGTACTTGACTATTCTAACAAAGCATTCACAGATTAATCCATTGGCACCATTTTGATCAGAGGTTGAAGTCAAGTAATGAATTTGTTTCAATTTGGCACTCAGTGATGAATTACTTAACAATTTCATTACTGAAATGATGTTGGCAATATATCAAAGAATATGTACTCAGATAATCACACTTTTGAGAATAATTATGTGACAGTGTCTAAACCGAACACTGTCAATCAAATTAAAAATTTCTCATTTCTCCTTGATGTATTAATAGAAGAAAGGCTTACTACCAAGGGTCTTTGCTTTTCAAAGAAAGCTTCCTTAAATCTTATTATTTATGCTCTGTACATCTACTGAATGACATATAAATGGAAACAGGGATAGAAGGCATTAATAGAAAAAGAGAGAAAGAGGAAATGGAGGCCTTCTTCAACATCTGTAGAAATGTCCCAAGTCTTCAAATGAAGAGCTTATACCAAAACAAATTTCTAAAGGCATGAAATAATTATTTCAAAGTCTCACCCCCCTACTACTGGAGGCCATTATAAGCATAATGAAATTCAGACACATAGAAAGAAAGCCAAAGGAAGAAGCTGGAAGTCAATGAAACAGAGAGGCCAGAAGAGGCTGCCATGAGCATTTCCATGTAACAGAAAAGCCAAGGACTAACCTCAAAACTGTGTTCAAATATTTACTGACCACATGTCAAATATTATCTTCCCTAAGATGTCCACCTGATCCCATCTGCCTGAAATGATGTCTCCCTCTTTTAGTTCCATAGCATTTTAACAGTGTCCTTTTCCTGATATTTTTTACTTTCTATTATAGTTATTTGTATACATATATTGTCTATGCCACTGAACTGCTCCTTGAGGGCAGAAGCTATATTTTATATATTTTGTGTGGCCCATGTGCTGCCTAGTACCATTATCTTGCACATAAAAACAAGTTAGTGGTATTAATCGAATGAAATAATAAATGCTCTGTCTTTAAATAACTTCTTATATTCTCCAAAGCATTTACATATTTTTTTTTTAAATTTCATTCTACATTTATTAAGCACCTGTTATGTTCTGGACCCTGTTTTAGGAGCTTTGAATGAGACGGTGACAAAAAAAGCTCCTGCACTCATAGACGTCTCTTTATAGTGAGGAAATACATGAAATAAACAAGCAAATACATAATATGTCAGATGGTAATAAGCAATGTGAAGGAAAGTGTTGTAATTAAGAAGTGTGAGCCCCCCCCCCCCCAAATTGTTCTTTCAGATTGTTTTTGGGTATTCTGGGTCCCTTGAATTTTCATATGAATTTATGGGTAAGTTGCCACTTCCTGCAAAAAAGCCACCTGAGATTTTGATAGGGTTGCTTTGAATCTGTAATTCAGTTTGTAAAGGGAACTGTTTTCTTAATTTCTCTTTTGATTGTTCATTGCTAGTTCTTACAGATTGAGTTATGTATTCCAGAAAAAACAGGTTCTTAATCTTAATGCATTCCTGTAGGTATGAACCCATTGTAAATGGGACCTTTGAAGATGCTGTTTTTAGTCAAGGTGACCCCAATTGAATGAGGTTGGACCTTAATCTTATTGCTGGAGGATTCATGAAGAAAAAGCCACTTTGAGTGAAGGAAGATGTAAGTCAAGGGAACCTGGAAGAGAAAGAAGACATCTCCATGTGTACTGTAATGTGACAGAAAAGCCAAAGACCCAGGTGTATTTTCATGTGACAGAAAAGCCAAAGACCCAAGAATTGCCAGCATCTAGCTCCAGAACACCACTGTCTTTAGGGAGGAAACATTGCCTTGCTACTGCCCCAATTTTGGATTCTCCTAGCCTCAAAACTGTGAGCTAAAAAATTCTTTTTTAAGCCATCCCATTTTGTGGTATTTGTGAGCAAAGCAAGGCTACTAAGATCAAAGTATAAAAATGCAAATGATTTTTGAGTGTTGATCTTTTATCCTGCAAGGTTGACTAATTTGTTTATTAGCCCTATTTTTTGTGGATTCTTTAAGTTTTATTTTATATAAGATTATATCATTTGAGAACAGAATTAGTATTATTTCTTTCTTTTCAGTGTATATCTTTTATTTCTTTTTCTTGCCTGATTTTCCTGGCTAGGATTTTCGAACAATGTTGAATAGAAATGGCAAAAACAGTCATCTTTGTCTTGTTCCTGATATTAGGGAGAAAGCTTTCAGTCTTTCAACATCTACTATGATGTTAGCTGCCTGTTTTTTTTTTTTTTTTTTTTGCATACCCTCTATCATGTTGAGGAAGTTCCCTTTCATTCCTAGTTTTAAGTGTTTTCATTATGAAAAGGTGTTGAATTTTTTTCATATGCTTTTTCTGCATCAAGAGAGATGACAATGTGGCATTTTTATCCCATTCTATTCAATTCATCATTCTTTTTATCTGCAGGTAAAATCAACTGTTGAGCTGATATTCACCAGTTGGAAAATCTACCCAGAGTAGGTCTCCCCACCAAGCAAGTCAATCTCACTAGAGCAGCAATTCCACAATGCAGACCTGTGCATGAGTGACTGCAGTTTTCAGCAACTCCCCTGCCTGGATCCTTCCCACTTATCAAGAATTGGAAATGGGGAAATAGATGGCACTAGCTGCCATCACACACGCAATATTAGCTTTCTGCAGCTTAGAGCTGTGAAAAATAGGATCTGCCAGTATTCCCCAGCTGAATCCATACCAAATATCTCTTCCACCCTTGGGAGTTTAGGAAGATGGTAAATGCCACTTGGCTTGTAAATCACTGGAACAGTTTTTACATAAAGCAGAGCTGTGGGAAGATGGATGTAGTCCCTAGCTCAAATGCATTGGTCTCCCACTGTTCTTCCCAGTTTTCATAGATTTTATTGAATGAACACTTCTCAATTTGTTTTAAGCCCTTTGATCAATCTCCAGAGAATGTGAATGATTGTCTTTGCTAATTTTCACAAGCTTAATAAATGTCTCTCCAGAGGAAAGGTTCCCTGAGTTCTTCACACTGCTTGCCATCCCAGAAGTCCAACCTCTCTGATTGCCATTTATTAATAATTGAGACTACATGTTATGCAGACTTTACCTACTTATATTTTGGAGTTTAAGTTCACTGGCATCTCATAATATCATCAAAATCCAGACAATATGTTTTTTAAAAATTACACTTAAATTTATCATCTTGGCTTAAATAATTTCAAGGCTAACTATATTTTACAATAGTGCAGAAGAAACATTTCTGATAATTTTTTTGAAATATTATTTTTCTCTGACTACAATCTTCATTTAAATGCTCTTTCTTACATTAGTGTCTATATTGCTAACAAACTGGTTAATACCACTTTATCTTCATTGTTTCTTCCAAGTGTAGGTACCTAACCATATTAAAATGACCACCTAGAAAATGAAACTTACATTTGCCCATTTTTATTCAAAGGATAATATTGTCCAACAAATGAAAACTTTTGAAAATCATTAATCCAGCTTGAGGTTGGCCATGGGTGAAGGTATCTCTGATCTTTAGTTATTTGACTGAATGAGAAATCTTAATTGCCTAACATTGGGAAAGAAAGCTTCTCAGAACTTTCAGCTACAGTTCAGTGACAGAATGAATAAATTCCCTTTTCATGTGCCAAGGTTGAGAAGTGGGCTAAGATTCTTTCCAGCTTTTTTTCTTTAGAGTAATGGTTCCCAATATGGTAGTGCCAGAGTGGCTGTCAGGTTAGAAACATGCCAGTTTTCTGGCATATTATAATTTATTTTTCATTTAGTTCATGTAGCAAGTTTCTATTCTTTGATATGGAATTAACAGAAAAATGAGGCCCCAAGTGAGGTAAAATTGCTATATTTGCATATAAAAATTTTCTTTGAGACACTTATTTTTTAAAGAACTCTGTTGAAGTTATCTATTGTCAGATCATAAAAATTTCAATGCCAGGTTTGTTCATCTTATAAAAATTCATTATTTGTTAAGTTTCAAAAAAGCAATTTTATCTCAAATTCATTATTACTGGGGGAAAACTGTTTTCAAGGCCAAATAGGAAGTTTCAATATCACTACAATATTTTACATGTCTATTGATACAAAAGAACCTACATGTACCTTGACAGAACTCAAAAATTCTGAATGTCATTCTTGGAAATGTGCTTAATGTGCCTAACCATCCCCATAAAGGGTTCAATTAACAAATTAAACAATGATTTTAATATATTTATCATTCATTTCCTCAGAGCTGTGATATATTCAGTAATATGAATTTTATGTTACTTATAGCATGTATATCATAAATAAATATATATATGCTACATAGAAGGACCTGAGTTTGGTAATTTGTCATCCACTGATGTTCAAAAGAGAACACTAAAAAATTCATGCACTTACAGCAACTGTTAAAAAAAAGAAGCTGAAAAAGAGCCAAGACTTCAATTAGAGATATGAATAAAGCAGATCTGGCTAAGACTAGGGTGGATTGGGCGAAAGGGTAAAGGTTGAAACTGACTGTGTGTTAAAACATCAACTTCCATGTGAGACCAAGGGAAGAAATGTTTATTTGGTGTAGGATCTATATATTCTAAGCTATATAACTTCTGCAGTCGGTTTGCTCAAGCACCACAATTACATAGAACTTTGAATAGGAAGTGAGATATGGTAGGTCTGTATATGTTAGAGTGAAATAGCAACACATTCCAAAGTAATTTGGGTGGAGAATAAAAATATATATTTGGGGTCTCCCTGAGGAGCTGGGGGAGGATGTGGAGGTGTTGGACTTCCTCACCTGGATTGTTGTTGATGTTCTCACAAGCACTGGGGACTGACAGCTTGACATGCTGAGCCCTCTGTCTTGGGGCTTGCCCCTATGAAGCTTGTTACTGCAAAGGAGAGGCTAAACATGCTTTTAATTGCACCTAAGTGTCTCCCTCTGAGTGCCTCTTTGTTGCTCAGATGTGACCCTCTCTCTCTAACTAAGCCACCTTGGCAGGTGATCTCACTGCTTTCCCCCCTACATGGGACCTGACTCCCAGGGGTGTGAATCTCCCTGGCAATGCAGCATATGACTCCTGGGGATGAATTTAGTCCTGGCATCATGGGATTGAGAACATCTTCTTGACTAAAAGGGGGATGTGAAATGAAACAAAATAAAGCTTGAGTGGTTGAGAGATTTCAAATGGAGTTGAGAGGTCACTCTGGTGGACATTCTTACGCACTATATAGATAACACTTTTTAGGTTTTAATGCACTGGAATATCTGGAAGCAAATACTTGAGACTACCAAACTCCAACCCAGTAGCCTTGACTCTTGAAGATGATTATGTAACAATTTAGATTACAAGAGGTGACAGTGTGATTGTGATTACCTTGTGGATTGCACTCCCTTTATCCAGTGTATGGATGGATGAGTAGATAAATGGGGACAAAACCTAAATGAAAAATAGGGTGGGATGGGGGGATGATTTGGGTGTTCATTTTTTTTATATTCTTATTCTGATTCTTTCTGGTGTAAGGAAAATGTTCAAAAATAGATTGGGGTTATGAATGCACAGCTATATGATGGTACTGTAAACAATTGATTGTACACCATGGATGATTGTATGGTATGTGAATATATCTCAATAAAACTGAATAAAAAAAGAAAAAATCATGCAGTTAGAAAGATGGCACTTTTAAAAGATGTATTGCTAAACACATGACCACCCACCTTATTTCTCAGGTATTATGTATAATTTGACCTCCAATATTGAATAGAATGAATGCCATGATGTAAAATTACCTTCATACCATGAATATCTTGAATAAGCCAAAGCATAAATACTTAGAAAAAGCATTGCAGCTGTAGGTTTAGCTTATATTTCTAATATGTATTATAATTTAAAACTATATTAGGTACACATTAAAATATTTTTCTGTGAATGTTTTTGTTCATTAGTAGCATAAAATGTTACTTATTGACATAAGAAGCAGTGCTTTGAGTTAGAGATAAGAAGGCTGATTTGAATTCATCATCTCCAACTAAGTGGTCTTTAGATTGAAAAAGTTTAAGCATCTTTGTCCAATAATACTCAGAAAAATTTAGAAATTTTATTCCTGAAAAAAAAAATCAATCAAATTATTAGATTTAAAATGTTTTCTTAGAGTTTACCATCTCATTAAGAGAAAAAATGTTTTTTGGCAATAGGTATACTAAAACTTCAACTTGGTAGCCTAGGGACTAATTTCACATCTTTTTAATGGGTTAGAACTAAAGAAAGATGAATGTCAACTTAAGAAAATAAATTTTGCTTCTCTGTTGTGGAACACCTTTCCTCCAATGAGTTCAAAGTATTCCATCTACATTTCAAGATCTAAGAACTAGAGAACTTTGATTAATGCCCATGATCAGGGGATACTTCTAATGCTTTAATTTATGAGGGTCATCTTTACAGTTCAATGGAGATGTATTTTATCACACACACACACAAAGCATTTGAGGAAGGGAGGAAGATTGTGCTTTCATGATAATGTTTAAACTATAAATTAAGTTTCTTTAGATAAATATAAAACCTATAAAATTCAAACATGAACCTTAATACTTTCTGTATGTGGAATGCACAGGTGAGTTAACCAATACAGACAGGCAATTGTGACTCTAATAAAGAAGAAAGAACTTAATTTAAAATAATATATGTTTTGGGTGTTTTGCCTAATCTCTGCTAAATTATGTTTTCATCCCATGTCAATCCTTTGACAGTCAAAGAGTTATATAATCTTACCCAATATAACCACCCAATCAATTTTTTCTACTACTCAGCATCCACCATTTTCCTTGACTTTTCCACTAACATACCAGGTTCAGTTCCTGCTTCTTGTCTTCACTTATAGAGTTTACCTTGACAACATTCCATCTTTCAAAATCTACTTCAAGATCACCTCTTCTATGAAATGTTCCTGAAGTGTTCCAGTCCTCATTGATTTCATTTTTGAATTCCTATAGCACTTAGATTTTACAGTATACAACTCAGCTTTTACTTGTATATCATCTTGTATTATAACAGTTTCACAGGTATTCATTCAATGACCATTTATGGGATGTGCCAGTGAAGTACCTGGCTCTATGAAAGGCATTCAAGTTAGGAAAATGCACAAGATGTGGGCCCACAGTCTTCAAAAATCTCACAGTCTACCAGGGGAGGAGGTGGACACCCAAAATATAAGAAGTAATATTATAGTGCTATAAGCACAGTTCTATGACAACATAGAGAAAAGATCAGTTAACTCTGCCTTAAGGAAAAGTGTATGCATGGCAGAGAAGACTTTTCACAGTACATTAATAATGAGCTTGGCTTTGAAGGAAAGGTTTCCATGTTGTAAAGGAAGGAGGTGGGGTATCATCGAGTTTCCACTTGCAGATATGACAGACTAAGAACTTTCCATGCAGGAAATAACCACAAATCATGAATATTAAGGAAATGGCAAATAGTTGTATGATAAGAGTGGCATTTCCCAAAACTTGTTCCAAGACAGTTTTCTGCAGGGTGTTAAAAGATGTTCCTCAAAAATTGGTTCCAAGGTCACATATATTGGGAAACAATGCATCAATGTTAAATAGACTTTTTTACTGCAGGGTTAAAAAAAATGATCTAAAACTCACATAACATGAAATTCACCATTTTAATGTGTATAGTCCAGTCACTTTTAGTACATTTACAATACCATGGAACCATTACCACTATGTAATGTTAATATATATTTACCACTCCCAAAAGAAACCCCATACCCATTAAGCAGTTACTCCCCATTCCACTCTTTCCCTAGTCCTGGCCAACCACTAATACTTTCTGTTTCTATAGATTTGCCTATTATGTACAGTTCATATAAATGGAATCATACATGTGTCCTTCTGTAACTTACTTCTTTCATTCAACATAATTTCAAGGTTCATCCATGTGGTAGCATATATAAGTACTTCATTTGACCTTTGTTTTAGTTTTTTTTGTTTTATTTTGAAATAATTACAAACTTACAGGGCAATTGCAGAAATAATACAAACCCCATACAGAGAATCCCAACATGACTGCAATCAGATACACAGATCCACCATATTTAGCATTTTGTTACATTTTGCCATATCATTCTATCAATCATCTTTCTTTTTATCTATTTAATCTATATACCTATTTAGCAGTTTTCTAAACATTTGAAAGTAGGTTGTGTACCTCATACTACTTGACACTTGATACTGCCATGCACATTTCCCAAGAGTAAGGATATTCAATCATGTATTCACCTACAATGTAGTTGCCAAGTTCAAGAAATTTATAATTGGTATAAAGCTTACATTCTATACTCAAATTTTTTGTATGTCCCACTCCTCCTTTTGGGTATTTACTCCTCCATAATTAGATCCAATCCAGTATCAGGTGATATCTCACTGTGTCTTTGATTTGCATTTTCCCAATGGCCAGTGATATTGAGCATCTTCTCATGTGTTTATTGGCCATCTGAACATCCTCTTTAGGAAAATATCTATTTAAGTTCTTTGCTCATTTTTGTAGTGAACCTTATAAAATCCCTCTTTATTTCTTTCTGTGCTCATTTTCCAATATTTTCTTTGTGGTTACCATGATGTTTAAATTTAACATCCTAAATCTATAACAATCTTTTTTGCTTTGATACAAACTTAATTTCAATAGCATACACAAACTATTTTCCTATACCCACCTGCCCCCCCCACCTTTACATGTTTCTTGTCACAAAGTACATTTTATATATCCTAAGTACAAACCCACTGATTTATCATTACTTTTTACACCTTTGCATTTGAGACTCTAGAGGAAGTGAAGAGTGGGGTTATGATCCAAACATAAAGCAGCACTGGCATTTATATTTACCCACATCATTACCTTTAGCACAGATTTTTATTTCTTCATGTGACTTCAATCTATTGTATAGTGACCTCCTCTTTCAACCTGAAGAACTCCCTTTAACATGTATTATAAGGCTTGTTTACTAGTGATGAACTCCCTCAGCTTTTGTTTATCTGGGAATGACTTAATCATTCCCTCATATTTGAAAGGCAATTTTGCCAGAAGTGGAATTCTTAGTGGGCAATTTTTCCCTTTTGGTGCTTTAAATATGTAACCCAACTGCCTTTTTGTCTCTATGGTTTCCTGTGGGAAATCAGCACTTAGTCTTATTGAAGCTCCTTGTACATGACTCATTTGTTTTCTCTTGCAGTTTTCAGAATTCTCTTTATCTTTTTCATTCAACAGTTTGATTATCATATGTCTTGGTATGGGTTTATTTTAGATTATCCTGTTTGGAATTTGTTGAGTTTCTTGGATGTGTATACACATGTCCTTCATTAAATTTGGAAAGTTTCCAGCTATTATTTCTTCCAATATTTCTTCTGCCCCTTTCTCTCTTTCTTCTCCTTTTGGAACTCCCACAATGCATCTATTTGTATACTTAATGGTATCCCACAAGTTTTTTCCATACTCTGTTCACCTTTCTTCTTTTCCTTTCTGCACCTCTGACTGAATAATTTCAAATATCTTATCTTCAAGTTCACTTTTTCTTTCTTTGGCCAGCTCCAACTTTTGTTCAACCCCTCTAGAGAATTTTTTGTATATCTGTTACTGTGAACTTCAGCCTTATTTGGTTCCTTTTCATGATTTATATCTCTTTATTGGCATTCTCTTTGTGTTAAACTATTACTTTCCTGATTTCCTTCAGTTCTTTGTCCATGTTTACCTTTAACACTTTAAGCATATTTAGGATGATTTTTTTTATGTGTTTTTGGGTGTGCCCTAGCTCTGGTCTTCCTGATTGATGTTTTCTAATTTTTTATCCTGTTCCTTTCCATGAGCCATTGTTTCCTGTTTCTTTTGAATGCTCTGTAATACTTTTATTGCAATTTGGGCATTTTGATGTTTCAATGTGTTATCTCTGAATTTTTGACACTGTGGAGTCTTTTCCTTAAAATTATATCCAGCTAGTATTATGACATATTTCTTTCATTGTAAAAAGCTAACAAAAATAAAAAAGAGAAAGAATAAAAAGATGAAACCCCTTTATCAGTCTTTGCAGATTTACCTGTATGAGTGGTCTCCTTCAGAGCTTATCAGTCCAAACAATAAGTTTAGAGAATAGCCTGAGACAAAAGCATAGGTTCCTCCCTTGTCTTTTCTGCTCATATGTTTTCTCCTGTGCAGGCATGCATAACCCCATGAATTCCTCCATTTACTTGGATCTGAATATTCCCTTTTCTCTATGAAAGAGTGTTCTTCATAGTCCTCAGCACTGCACTATATGTCCCATAGCCATAAAACCTTGCTCCAAGCAGCTACAATCAATTGTTCTCTTGCAACATTCTATAGGACAGCATTGTGAACTGCCTTCTACATACAGGGCAAGTTCTCAGAGGGCAAGTGTCCTGGTTCAGTCCAGACATATGTGATCCCAGTATCTGTGTGAGGGTTGCTGTGCTCCCTCAGGAACCAGGAACAGGGACCTTCCCTGGGAATGTGCCACCCACATGCACGTACTGGGTTCTGCACCAAGCCAGTGAGGGAGTGGGGGAGGGGCCAGCTAAAACACCACAAGATCCTACCGTTTCAAAATTTCCTTTTACTTGATTCAGTACCTGCCCTGTTACTGCAAATGTTCTTTTTCTAGAGCTTTTAGAAAGATGATTCTGCTTGCTTTTTCTGTTGCTTAAAGATATTGTGAAGGGCACAGCCCTGAGTTGATCATGCCACCATCTTTATCTGCAGTCACTTCAATCCTTTTTATGGCTAAGTAATATTCCATTGTATGGATGTACTACATTTTGTTTATTCATTCATCAGTTGGTGGACATTTGGGCTATATCCATCCTTTGGGAATTATGAATAGTGCTAGTATGAACATTTCAAATATAAATTTTTGCTTGAATACCTGTTTCCAATTTTCCTTGGTATATACCTAGGATTGGAATTGCTGGGCCATCCAATAATTCTATTAATTTTTTGAGGAACAACCAAACTGTTTTGTAAAGTCACTACCTGATTTTACATTCCCACCAACAATGTATGAGGGTCCCAATTTTCCCACATCCTCAGAAATACTTGTTATTTTCCATTTTTATTACCATTTTCATTATCATAGCCCACTGAGTGTGAAGTTATATCTAAGTGTTTTGATTTGCATTTCCCTAATGTTGAGCATCTTTTCATATGCTTATTAGCCATTCATATGTTTTCTTCTGAGAAATGTCTATACAATTATTTTGCTCATTTTTCAATTGTGTTTGTTTATTTTTGAGTTGTAGAAGCTCTTTATATATTTTGGATACTAGGCACTTACAAGATATATGATTTGCATATATTCTTTCCAATTCTGTGAGGCTTCCTTTTTCACTTTCTTGATATTATCCTGAGATGTATAAATGCTTTTAATACTGAAGAACTCTAATTTGTCTGTTTTATTTTTGCTACTTGTGCTTTTGGTGTCAAATTTATAAAACCACTGTCAAGTCCAAGGTCATGAAAGAGTACCCTGATATTTTCTTTCAAGAGTTTTATAGTTTTAGCCATTTTATTTAGGTCTTTGATGTATTTTGAATTAACATTAACTCAAAGTAAGGCCCCTACTTCATTTTTTCATGTCAATATTCAGTTTTCCATGTCTACATCCAGTTTTCCCAGCATAATTTGTTTTGAAAACTACTATTTACCTATTGAGTGGCCTTGGTACTATTGTCAAAAATTAAAGGAACATATATGCATGGCATATTAGTCAATGTTCTCCAGAGAAACAGAACTGACAGGATATATATGTAAATATTAAGAGATTTATTATAGAAATTGGCTCATGTGAGAATGGGGATTGGCAAGTCCAATTTCTGTAGGGCAGGCCATGAGTTGGAAACTTACTGAAGCTGATTTTGAATCCCTCAGGAGACTATGGATGTCTGGAGTAGAGAGAGAAATTCTTTCTGACTACTGAAATTCTCAGTTCTCCCTTTAAGGCCTCAACTGATTGGATGAGGAGACTTATTTCACTGCTGAGGGAAATCTGCTTTATTGATTATAGATGTAATTAGTCATAGATGCAATCAACAGACTAATGATTTAAATCCAAAAAATACCCTGACGGTATCAATCAGGTCAATGCTTGTTTGATCAAACAACTGGACACCACAGCCCAGCCAAGTTGACACATGAAATTAACCAATGCATGTGGGTTTATATCTGTACTCTCAATTCTTTTCCATTTACCTATATGTCTATCCTTTGCCAATACCATGCTCTTTTTATTACTTTAGCTTTGCAGTGTGTTTTTAAATTAGGAAGTGTGTGTCCTCCAACTTTTTCTTCATTTTCAAAACTATTTTGATTATTCATTGTCTCTTGCAATTACATACAAGTTTTAGGAACAGCTTGTCCAGTTTTTTCAAAAAGGCAGTTGGGGTTTTTATAAGGATTGCTTTGAAGCTGAAGATCAGTTTGGGTGTGTTGCCATCTTAACAATATTTCATCCTCCAATCCATGAAGACAGGATGCATTTTCATTTAGTTAGGTCTTTAACTTCATTCAATAAAGTTTTCTTGTTTTAAATGTGTAATTCTTGTACCTCATTGGTTAAATTTACTCCTAAATGTATCATTCTTTTTGATGCAATTTTAAAGGAATTTGTTTTCTTGGTTTTATTTTTTGATTTTTCATTGCTATTGTATAGAAATACACCTGATTTTTAATGTTAACCTTATATCCTGCAAATTTGCTTGACTAATTAATTAGCTCTAGTAGGTTTTGTAGTTTCTTTATGATTTTCTATATAAGGTCAGGTAATTTTCAAATATAGTTTCACTTCTTCCTTTCCAGTTTGGGTTTTTTTTAATTTCTTGTTATTTCCTTATTGACCCTGGCTACAACTTCCAGTATATGTTGGATAGAAGTGAATAGAGTTGACATCTTTGTCTTGTTCCTGATCTTAATTTTCACCATTAAGTGATATTATTGCGCATTTTCCATAGGTGCGCTTTGTCAGTTAGCAGAAGTTCCTTTCTCTTTTTGGTGTATTGTTTTTATCATGAAAGTGTAGTAGCTTTTGTCAAAAGTTTTCCTGCATCTTTTGAGATAATCGTGTGGTTTTGTTCCTTCATTCTATTAATATGTTGTTTTAAATTAAGTGATTTTGTATGTTGAACCACCCTTGCATTCCCACTTATTCATGCTGAATAATCCTTTTAATATACCACTGGATTTGGTTTGTTAGTATTTTCTTGATATTATTTCATCTGTATTCATAAGGGATATTAGTCTTTTTTTGTGATATCTTTACCTGGATTTGGTATGAGGGCAATGCTGGACTTATAGACTGAGTTGGAATGTATTCCATCTTCTGTTTTTGGAAGTGTTTGAGAAAAATTTGTGTTAATTCTTCTTTAAACATTTTATAGTATTCACTAGTGAAGCCATCTGATGTTGCACTTTTTATTACTGAAAAATATTTGATTATTGATCTCTTTACTTGTTATAGGGTTGTTTACTGGGGTATTTTTCAGAACTTTTAATATAATGATATATTGCAGGAATATTTAATAATTGAATAGAGTATGCAGCACTTCCCAAACTTATATAAAATGGATAGTTTTCCCCACAGCTAGTAGAATTAACATCCCACAAAACATACTTTAGAAAAAATCTTGACTACAACATAATATGCATTGTGTAGGGAGTGGTAAATTATATAGCTAGGAACAGAAACTGGGGTCAGAATTTGAAGGCATTAGAGAACCATCAAATATTTTATATCAGTGAGTGTTATAATCAGACCTATGAAAAGCTACATCAGGCAGCAGAAAATGATGGATTCAAGAGGACAGTGTATTTAACCAAGGAAACCAGTTGAGAGGCTACTGCAATGGGAAAGAAGACAACAAAATGCTTGTACTAGGAAATAATAGTATGGAAGGAAGTGTTAGTAATGTCTCAAATGAATGGTGATTTGTTTGATAGCTGTTTCAGTTTTCTAATGCTGCTAAAATGCAGTATAACAGAAATGGGTTAGCTTTCACAAAGGGGGTTTATAGTTTACAAAGTTAAAGTTCTAAGGCCATGAAAATTCCAAATTAAGGCATCAACAAGAGGATGCCTTCTCTGATAAAAGGCCACTGGCACTGGGGGTTGCTCTGACAGTTAACAAGGCACATGGATGGCATCTGATTGTCCTTTGTAACTGGGTTTCAACACTATCAGCTTCTGATTCTGGTGGCTTTCTCTCTGAGTTTCTGTGGGTTGTCTCTTAGCATCTTGGTGCATTTCTCTCTCTCTGTGCTCTCTCCAAAATATCTCTACCTTTTATCCTCTCATAAAGGAATCTAGGAAAGGATTAAGAACCACCTTGAATGGGCTAGGTCACATCTCAAATGAAAAGCCTAACTAAAATGTCCCAACCACAATAGGTCTGCACCCAAAAGAATGGATTAAAAAAACATGGCCTTTTTGGGGGTACATAACAGATTCAAACCAGCACAATAGATAAAACTTTGTTAAATGTTATATTTCATATACATATCTTACCCAACCATAGGATCTAGCACAATGTTGAGTGTGTGTGAAGTGCCATTTTTTAAATGAAATTTCATTAAATATTTTCTGAAAAGTAACTAAGTGGGAAAACTTTGGGTTCCTGGGGAACATTGGAGTAAAAAGTAAGAAATTTCTCTTTCAACCACAGCATTTAAGTATAAACTTCATGTGGGAGCCCCTGGCCCCAAAGTGTCTTGAAAACTGCACACAGCAGTTTGCTTGACCTAGGACTGCTGAGGTTTGTCCGATTCTCCTTGTAATATCAGATGCTAACTGTAATCTATACCCAAAACTACCTCCTCCTTGAGGCTCCCTGAGATACTGTTATCTCTATAATCCTCCACTCCTCCCTGTTGATTATAATCAACACCTCCTTATGTTGCATGACCCTGCTCCCTGCCTTATGCTCTCATACCCATTGGAATGTCAAGCCCTTATAACCAGCTTATTCAGCCCCCCAAATTACAGACTATTTCCATGTTGTGCTCTGAAGTGGCTGCCATTCAGAGCAGCTCCTGAATCCATCCAGAGAAGCTCCTTATTTCAGGGCAATGTGGCTCAACTTCCCCACCCTGTAGGTAAGCCCTCATGTCTCAGAACATGTCCGGTGCTTTCTTTAGTCCTTTGGCTACAAAAGCCCTCTTGGGCCATGACACTCCAATTTCCAAGTGATTATTCTAAGACTATTATAGCCAACCACTAAGCCAGCCACAGTGATGCCCTCCTCCTGGTATTCACAATCATGTTTAGTACCCCAGTGTACTAGAGTTGGTCTGGGTGAACAAACAGAGCATAGCAGAAATGATAGCATGCCAGTTCTGAGATTAGGTTATAAAGTTCATCATGGTCTGTCAAACTCTCTCTCTCATGAATCAGTCACTCTAGGGGAACCCAGCTGCCATGTCATGAGCTGTCCAAAGGAGATGCTCACATGGTGAGTAACTAAGGCTTCTGCCAACAGTTATGTGAGTGAGCTTGGAAGTGTATCCATGAAAACAGTGAGTGTAAGGAGCCTAGAATATGTATATTAATATCTGTTAAAATAAATTTTAAAACAATGTGTATTCCAAGGATGATAATATTGTTACCACAATAATAGAAGTGTCATTTCAACAGGATATTACAACCATAAGTGTTCATTGGCCCAGAAACAAAGTTTCAAAATCAATAAAGTGAGAGGCAGGGCAACATGGCAGAGTGGTGAAGTGTGGCTTTGAGTTACTGCTCTGGGGAAGCTGGTAGGTAGCCAGGAAATATGTGGAACAGCCACTTCAGGGGAATCTGTGATCAGTCACAAATCATACAACAGTCTGGAATGGGTGAAACAGTTGAGATTGCAGCAAAACCTGTAAGTTTCCCTAGCCAGGGACTGGCACCCTTCCCCTTTAGACACAGCACACTGTCTTGTAGCTGGTTTCCCAAGGGAGAAGGAAGCAGTCTGTGTTGGGAAGCAGGAGGTAGGCTTAACCTGGTACAAGTTGCAGAATTGATTAACAAACTCAGACTACTGAATAAAAAGCTCCAACCACAGATAAACTGAGACCAGGCACAAGAAAACCTGGGAGTAATCAGCCCAGCAGAGAGGAGACAGGGCTAGCAAAAAGAGCAAAAACAAAAACAAAAGCAAAAACAAAAAACAAACCAAAAAAAAATCCAAAAACAGAGAATTTTGATGTTGGGGTGATCAGAATAAAGAGAAGCGCTGGACTCTAAGAGAAGGGGGAACATATGCAAATCCAGGAAGCTTGGGCCCTTCTCAGAAAAGCAGGTTTTTTTGGTTTCTTGTTTCCTCTTCTCTTGCTCTCCCACTCCTTAACTTTTTGCACTTCAATTGCCCATCAGAACTCCTGTGTCAACCCTGCCCCCTGCAAGGGTGTAATTAAAGTTGTCTCAGAGTAACTATTCAGTAGGAAGAGATAATAGACTAAAGGGCTTATCTTTAAATAGTCTATACTGGGACTGACAAAACATGGGACAGAGGAAAGACCTTTCTTTTTCTTTTCCTTTTTTTCTTTTTCTTTTATTGTTTTTTTATTAAATAAATATTCTAAGTAGCCCATTATAGAAAGCCTCAAAGATTTGCAATTGGCCACTGGACCCAGGCAATAACAGAGCTAAGAGAACTCTGAGAGACAAAGCAATGACTCTATTGGGGGAGACAATTCCCTAAAAGGCATAAATTCCCCCCAGAAAAGAGGAGGGCAAGTCCCAAGGGCTGAAAAACAGAAACCAGCTTGAGTCAGCCATGCCCTCAACAGGGACAAGGTCTGTGTAGAATTAAAGGCACCTGTGACATCTCTTTACATGGTTAGGGAGCTGCAGGTTGAGAAGCACCACCTGCTGGACAGGATAGGAAAAGCACAGAGTGTAGAGATATCACAGGAGGGTTTGACAAAATGAAGATTCTTATTCTCAGGGAAACTCCATAACCTCCTTCTGAGACTTGGGCCAGTGTGGACTGCAAAAATCTGATTGGGGTCAATCATATCTGAGGAGACTCTCCCACAATGAGGCTACACAGAGGTAGAGCATGAACCAGAGAAACAAGGGGTGGAAAACTCTGATCAACAAAGCAGAAGTTATGGTAAAGGTCTAAAATAAGCTGAATTGAATGACAAAGAATGGATAGAGAACTAAGGCAACCAACAAGAAAGCCCTAGGTAAAAGAGTGAAAATGAGCTCCAGAATAATAAATCAAGAAAACTAGATACCTAGACAGCTTATGATTACAAGCCACACTAGGAAACACAAAAATATGGAAGAGCCAAATGAACAAACTAACACTTCATCTGAGATACAGGAATTGAAACAACTAATTAAAAACCAAACAGATCACCTAAATCAATTCAAAAATCACTTCAAAAACCAAATCAATGAGCTGAGGAAAGATATGACAAAAGTGATGAAAGAAATAAAGAGGACATTGGGGGAATATAAGGAGGAAATCAAAAGTATGAAAAAGCAAATGGCAGAACTTATGGGAATAAAAAGCACAATAGAAAAGATGAAAAACGTGATGGAGTCTTACAACAGCAGATTTGAAGAGGCAGAAGAAAGGTTAAGTGAACTAGAAGACAAAACATCTGAAAGCCTTAACATAAAGGAACAGATAGGGGAAAGAATGGAAAAATATCAGCAGGGTCACAGAGAACTGAATAACAACATGAAGTGCACAAATATACCTGTTATGGGTGTGCCAGAAGGAGAAGAGAAGGGAAAAGGGGCAGAAAGAATAATACAATAAATAATCACTGAAAATGTCCCAACTGTTATAAAAGACAAAAAATTACAGATTCAGGATGTGCAGTGTACTCCAAACAGAATAGATCCCAATAGCCCTCCACCAAGACACTTACTGATCAAATGGTCCAATTTCAAAGACAAATAGATAATTCTGAAAGCAGCAATGGAAAAGTGATCTACTACTGACCTCCCACTTAGAACAAGAACCCAAAGCCTAGGGGAAAACAGCCAAAACATAAACTAAGGAATAAGGAGGCCACACCTCTTTACACCAGTCAGGAGCTACAGACTGACAGGCACCAACTGCTGGGAAGGTTAGGAAAAGCACAGCAGCCTGAGGCCTCATGGAGTGTGTCAGTCTTCTAAGACACACGCTCAGGGAGATGTGATACTGAATATTGCCCTTTCTGAGATCTGAGCCTGTTCTGCTCTGGGAATACCTGATTTGGGTAACCAAGGAAACCAGATGCCTAGACAACAGAAAACTACAACCTATGCTAAGAACAATGAAGTTATGGTCCAGTCAAAGGAACAAACTTAACTTCAACTAAGATATAGGAATTGAAACAGCTAATGCTAAATCAATTCAAAAAATTAGGGAAGATATGGCAAAAGAGATGAAGCATATAATGAAAACACTGGGTGAATATAAGGTAGAAATCGAAAGTTTGAAAAAAAAAAACAACAGGCAGAAACTACAGAAAAGAAAGGCACAACACAAGAGATGAAAGACACAATGGAGACATACAACAGCAGATCTCAAGAGGCAGAAGAAAACACTCAGAACTAGAGAACAAGAAACCTGAAATCCTAACTACAAAAAAATATAGGGAAAAGAATGGAAAAAGTGAGCAACGTATTAGGAAATTGAATGACAGCAATGAATGCAGGAATGTATGTGTCATTTGTGTCCCAGAAGGAGAAGGGAAAAGGGGCAGAGGCAATAATAGAGGAAATAATCCATGATAATCTCCCATATCTTATGAAAGACATAAAATTACAGATCCAAGAAGTGCAGCATACTCCAAACAGAATATATCTGAATAGGCCTATGCCAAGACACTTAATAATCAGATTATCAAATGTCAAAGACAAAGAGAGATTCCTGAAAGCAGCAAGAGAAAAGCAATCCATCACATACAAAGGAAGCTTGATAAGACTATGTGTGGATTTCTCAGTAGAAACCATGGAGGCAAGAACGAAGTGGTGTGATATATTTAAGATACTGAAAGAGAAAAACTGCCAACCAGGAATCCTATATACAGCAAAACTGTCCTTCAAATATGAGGAAAAATTTAAAATATTTTCTGGCAAACAGATAATGACAGAGTTTGTGAACAAGATAACTGTGCTCCAGGAAATCCTAAAGGGGGCACTATAGACAGGAAAAGACATCACAATCTTAGGTGATGTTAGCACAGCAACATAAGTACACTGAACAAAGATGACTGTAAGTATGGTTGAAAGAGGAAGGTTAGGAGCATGTGGGATACCAGAAGGAAAGAGGAAAGATAAAGACTGGGACTGTATAACTCAGTGAAACCTAGAGTGCTCAACAACTGTGATAAAATGTACAAATATGTTCTTACATGAGGGAGAACAAACAAATGTGAACCTTGCAAGGTGTTAAAAATAGGGTGGTATTGGGGGAAAAATACAATCAATGCAAATTAGAGACTATAATTAACAAAAACATTGTATTATGCTTCCTTTAATGCAGCAAAATCAATATACAAAAGCTAAATTCATATAAGAGGGGGACATAAGGGAGGGCTATGGGACTCTTTGCACTGGTGATGTTGTCTGACTCTTTATTCAACTTTAATTTAATGCTCTTTCCTTTTCTTGTTTTCTAGCTGTCATGTTTTCTTTTTGTTTTCTCTTTCTTTTTTCTTTTTCATCTTTCTACCTTCTTTGACTCTTCCTCCTTCTTTGTGGAAGAAATGGAGATGTCCTTATATAGATAATGGTGAGGGTAGTGAATACATAAACACATGACTATACAGGGAACCATTGATTGTTTACTTAGGATGGAATGTAAGGTGTGTGAACAAAACCATCTTTAAAAATGGGTTGAGGAAGAAACCTTGAGGACACTATATTTCTGAATTAAGTCAGACACATAAGTACAAATATTGTACAGTTTCACTGATATGAGCTAATTATAATATGTAAACTCAGACATGTAATATAAGTTACCACGATATAGAAAGTGGCTAAAGAATGAGGAGGGGTTGTTTATTATGAGTAGAATGTTCAATTAGGTTGAACTTAAGTGTTTGAAAATGAACAGAGGTGATGGTAGCACTTTGTGAGAATAACTAGCAGTGCTGAATGGTGTGTGAATGTGGTGGAAAGGGGAAGCTCAGAGTCACGTATGTCACCAGAAGGAAAGTTACAGGTTAAGAGATGGGAATGTATAAAACAGTGAATCCTCTGGTCATCAATGTCCATGACTAACTGTACAAATTTTAAAAATCTCTTTCATGAACAAATGCATGACACTATAACTAGAAGTTAATAATAGAGGGACATATAGGGAGAAAAGTATACCTATTGCAAACTATATACTGCAGTTGGTAGTATTTTAATATTTTTAACAAATGTACTATACCAATAATATAAGTCAATGATGGAGGGGGATGGTTAGGGGTATGGGAGGATTTAAGTTTCCTTTTCTGTCTTTATTTATTTTCTGGAGTACTGAAAATGTTCTGAAAATTCAAAAAACAATTGTGGTGATGGATGCACAGCTGTATGATGGTACCATAGGCAATTGTACACTTTGGATATTTGGATAATTGTATGGAATGTGAACAATCTCAATTTAAAAAAAAATGATAGCGGGTTTAAAATTTTCACAGGCAAACAAATGCTGAGAGAATTTGTTAACAAGAGGCCTGTCATGCAAAAATTACTAAAGCGAGTTCTGTTGGCTGAAAACAAAAGACAGGAGACAGGAGTCTGTAGAAGGACACAGGATTGAAAAGTATTAGTAAAGGTAATTTAAAGAAAAAAGAGAGAGAGGGAAAATATATCCGACAAAAAATGAAATAAGATGCTTGTTTCAAGTACTGCATTTACAGTAATAACTTTGAATGTGAACAGATTGAACACTCCAATTAAAAGATACAGTCTGGTGTGAATGGATTAAAATGTATGATCCATTGATATGCTATTTACAATAGACTCATCTTAGGCCTAAGGACACAAATAGATTAGAAGTGAAAGGATGAAAAATATATTCCATGCAAACTCTAACCAAAAGTAAGCAGGGGTAGCTATACTAGTATTAGACAAAATAGACTTTAAATGCAAAGATGTCAAAAGAGATAAAGAAAGACACTATATATTAACAAAAGGGACAATTCAGAAAGAAGAAATAAAAATCATAAATATTCATGCATGCAATCAAGGAGCTTTAAAGTATATGAGGCAAACATTGGCAAAACTGAAGGGAACAATAGATGCTTCTACAATAATAATGGGACAATTCAATACATGACTCTCTTCTATAGATAGAACAAACACACAGAAGATAAGAAAATAGAGAACCTAAACAATGTGATAAATGAATTAGACATAACAGACATATATAGATTGCTGCATCCCAAAACACAAGGATATACATTCTTCTCTAGTGCTCATGGAACATTCTTCATGAAAGATCATATCCTGGGGCACAATACAGGTATCAATAAATTTTTAAAAATTGAAATTATTCAAAGTACTTTCTCTGACCATATTGGAATGATGCTGTCAATTAATAACCATGAAAGAACCAGATCTTTCACAAATACATGGAGATGAAACAACACACTCTTAAAGAATCAATGGATCAAAGAAGAAATTGCAGTATAAATCAGTAAATACCCAGAGATTAATGAAAATGAGAATACAATATATGAAAGCCTATGGGATGCAGCAAAGGAAGTGCTGAGAGGGAAATTTAGGTATCTAAATGCATACATTAAATACGAAGAAAGAGCTAAAACCAAAGATACAACTGAACAACTGAAGAAGCTAGAGAAAGAACAGTAAACTAACCTTAAACCAAGTAGAAGAAGAGAAATAACAAGGATTAAGGCAGAAACAAATTATCTGGAGAAAAAAATCAATAGAGAGGATCAATAAAACCAAAAGTTAGTTCTTGGAGATGATCAACAATATTGACAAACCCATGGCTAGATGGACAAAATCAAAAAGAGAGATGAAAACAAACAAATTAGAAATGAGATGGGGTCATTACCATGGATCCCAAAGAAATAAAAAAATCATAAGGGGATATTATGAACAACTGTATGCCAATGAACTAGACAGCTTAAAGGAAATGGACAATTTCTTGGAAACACATAAACAACATAGACTGACTTGAGAAGAAATGGAAGCCTCAACAAACCAATCACAGGTAAAGAGATCCAGTCATCAAAAACCTTCCTACAAAGAAACATCAGGGCCATATGACTTCACAGGGGAATTTTTCCAAACAATCTGAAAAGAACCAACACCATTCTTGCTCAAACTTTTCCAAAACATTGAAGAAAGAGAAACACTACCTGTTTTGGTTTGCTAAAGCTGCCAGAAGGCAATACACCAGAAATCGGTTTGTTTTTTCAATGGGGCTTTATTAAGTTGCAAATTTGCAGCTCTAAGACCATTAAAATGTCCAAATTAAGGCATCAGGAGGTAGTTACCTTCTCTGAGGAAAAGCCAATGGCATACAGGGTTCCTATGACAGATGGAAAGGAACATGGTGATGTCTGCTGTCCCTTCTTCTCCTTGGTTCTTTTCTCAAAATGGCTGTCTCAGTTTCTGTGCGCCCTTCTTCCTTCTTCCTGGGCATTTTCTTTCTTAACTTCTCTACTGTTTCCAAACTGTCTCTGCTTTGTATCCTCTCATAAACTCTCTAGCAAGGAGATTAATACACACCTTGAATGGGATGGGTCACATCTCCATGGAAACAGCCTGATCAAAAGTTTGAACCCACAATAGGTGTACCCTCATAAGATTGGGATAAAAGTGCATAGGCTTCTCTGAGGTACATATTGGATCCAAATCAGCACACTGCCTAACATATTTTATGAAGCTAACATCATTGTAATACCAAAACCAGATAAAAACACTACAAGAAGGGAAAACCACAGGCCAATCTTCCTAATAAATATAGATGCAAAAGTTCTCAACAAAGTACTTGCAAACTGAATCCAAAGGCACCTTTAAAGAATTATATCCCATGATCAAGTGGGACTCTTTCCAGGTATGCAAGGGTGGTTCAACATAAGAAAATCAATCAATGTAATAAAACACATTAACACATTTAAAAGGAAAAAAATCATATGATCATCACCATTGATGCTGTAAAAGCATTCAACAAAATTCAGCACCCTTTTCTGACAATAACACTTCAATAGGCAAGAACTGAAGGAAACTTTGTCAATATGATAAATAGCATATATGAAAAACCTACAGACAGCATCATAATGAATGGTGACAGACTGATAGCCTTTCCCCTAAGATCAGGAATAAGACAAGGATGCTTACTGTCACTACTATTATTCAACATTGTGCTAGAAGTTCTAGCCAGAGCAATTAGGCAAGAAAAATAAATAAAAGACATCCAAATCAGAAAGAAAGAAGTAAAACTCTCATTATTTGCTGATGTCATGATATTATATTTGGAAAAACCCGAGAAATATATGGCATAGCTACTTGAGTTATTAAACAAATTCAGCATAGTGGCATGATATAAGATTAATATGCAAAAATCAGTAATTTTCCTATGCACTAGTAATGACCCCAAACAGAAGGGAAATAAGAAAAAATATTCCATTCACAATAGCAAGTAAAAGAGAATCAAACATCTAGGAATAAATTTAACCAGGGGTGTAAAGGATCTCTATGCAGAAAACTGCAAAACTTTGCTAAAAGTAATCAAAGAAGACCTAAGTAGGTGGAAAGATACTCCATATTCATGTATAGGAAAGCTAAGTGTCATTAAGATGTCAATTATACACAGATTGATCTACAGATTCAATGAAATTCCAATCAAAATTCTAACACTCTACTTTGAAGACTTGAAAAAGCTAGTTGTGAAATTCATTTGGAAGGGAAAGGGGTCTCAAATTGCCATAAACATCCTAAAAAAGAAGAAGGGAGGGGGGAACTTACACTTCCTGACTTAGAAGCTTACTATAAAGCCACAGTTGTCAAACCAGCATGGTATTGGCACAAAGATAGACATATTGATCAACAGAATTGAATTGTGAGTTCAGAAATAGACCCCCAGATCTATGGTCAATTGATTTTTGACAAGGTCCCCAAATTCACTGAACTGGATCAGAATAGTCTCTTCCACAAATGGGACTGGGAAAACTAAATATCCATATATCCAAAGGAATGAAAAAGAATGCCTACCTCACACCCTACACAGAAATTAACTCAAAGCAGAGCAAAGGCCTAAATATAAGAGCCAGTATCACAAAATTCTAGAAGAAAATATAGGGGAACATCTTCAAGACCCAGCAATAGGAGGTAGATTCTTAGACCTTACACCCAGAGCACAAGCAACAAAAGAAAAATAAATTGGAACTCCCCAAAATCAAATGCTTCTGTGTCTCAAAATACTTTTTTTATAAAGGTGAAGCAGCAGCCAATTCAATGGGAGAAAATATTTGGAAACCATATATCTTATAAGAGTTTGATATCTGGTATATATAAAAAATCCTACAACTCAACAACAAAAGGGCAAAAAAAAAAACACAATTACAAAATGGGCCAAATATATGAATAGACATTTTTCTGAAGAGGAAATACAAATGGCTAAAATGCACATGAAAAAAGTGTTCATCTTCATTAACTATTAGTGAAATGCAAATCAAAATCCCAATGAGATATAATCTCGTGCCTGAAAAATGGCTGCCATTAAACAAACAGGAAGCTACAAATGTTGGAGAGGATGTGGAGAAATTGGAACACTTATTCACTGCTTGTGGGAATGTATAATGGTGCAACTACTGGGGAAGACAGTTTTGTGGTTCCTCAGAAAACTTATTGAGTTTTCCTATGACCTTGTCAAAGAACCAAGTTTTGGTTTTATTTTATTCTTATTTTTCTGTTTTGTATTTCATTGATTATTGTTTCAATCTTTATTATTTCCCTTTCCTAATTGTTTTGGGTTTAGTTTTCTCTACTTTTCCTAGTTTTTAAGGTGTCAATAGGTTATTAACTTGAGAATTTTTTTCTGATAAAAGTTTTTAAAGCTATATGTTTTTTCTATGCACTACTTTAGCAACATCTCACAAATTTTGTCATACTAGACTTTTTGTTTTTATTCTGTTCACAATATTTTATAATTTCCTATTTAATTGTTTCTTTGACCCATATGTTTTTTAGTAGATTGTTTACTTTCCAAATATTTTGAGATTTCTTTCATTTATTAGTGTTGGTTTATAATTTAATTCCATTATGATCAGAGTACATAGTTTTCAAAAATTATTTCAATCATTTCAAAATTATTGAGGCTTGTTTTATGGCTGAGCATGTGTGGTACATTCTGGAGAATGTTCTATGTACAGTTGAAAAGAATATGCATTTTGCTGTTGTTTTGAGTGCTGTATAGATGTTTATTAGGTCTAGCTAGTTTACAGTGAATATTATTGTTGGATTGCCTTTCTCCTTTCAAATTTGTTAGTTTGTACTTCACATATTTTGGGAGTCTGTTAGATGCATACATATTTACATTTGTTGCATCTTCCTAATGTATTAACCCTTTATCATTATGAAATGTCCTTCTTTGTATATAGAAACATTTATTGACTTAGAGTCTAGTTTTTTCTAAAATTAATATAGCCACTTCAGCTCTCTTATGTTCAGTTTGTTTGCTATATAAATTTTCCATTCTTATATGTTCAACATATTTTTGCCTTTGAATATGTCTTGTCTCTTATGTATAGAATATGATTGGATCTTTCTTTTATTCCAGACTGTCATTCTCTGCCTTTGATTGGACTGTTTAGACCATTCATATTTGATGTAATTATTGAAATGTTTGGATTTTCATATGCCATTTTACTGCTTGTTTGTGGATGCCTCTTGGCTTTTTGTTCTTCTGATACTTGTTAATGCCCTCTTTTGTGTTAAAAAATAAATATTTTTAGTGCACAATTTAATCTCTCTGTTATTTTTAACTGTATATTTCAATTTTAATGGTTGTTTTATGCACTAAAATATGCATCTTTACTTATTACAATCCATATAAGATTAATACAACCTTGATTCCAGTAATATATAAAAATATATAAACTTTACTCTGGAATAACTCCATTCCTTTCATCAATAAATAATAACAATAAATTGTTATACTTATTTCCTTGTTCAATTCTATGTCTTTTAAGGAAGTTGAGAGAAGAAATGAGAAAAATATATGGGATTGCTTTATATTTACCCACATATTTGTCATTTATGGTGCTTTTAACTTCTTCTTGTGGATTCTCTCTGGTGCCATTTCTTTTCAGATTGAAGGACTTCCTTGTGGTATTACAGCCTTTGGTCCTCCTCACTCAACTGCTTCCAATATAATTACTTGTACTGGCAATGCTGCTGAATAAGGATGTCACCAACTATTCCAAGCCCTTTTTTTTTTTTATGATTATAGTTTTATTATAGTAAAGGGATACAAATAAGTCAAAAGAGACACATAGTGTGAGGCTGGAGAGGGTCTCAAATGCAAGCTTCCATGTCATGTCCTTTCTGCTTGGAGTCAGAATGTATCACCCTCCTGGCATAGCAATGTAATTATGCATCATGCAAACTCTCAACTTCTAGTATATATGGGGTTTATATGGGGTCTCATTGCATAAGCATGAGTGATAGAACCAGTGTCCACATGGTTGAACTCAAAGCTGCAGCCTTGGTAGAGTTTTTTTTTTTTTTTTTTTTATTTTAATTTATTACATTCATATATCAAAACAAACTTTAGATAAAACTAGCAAACTGCTTTGAAAATAGAAACTCTTATTTCTACTTTCTTATTAATAATTACAAACATTGAAAATACTAAAATTTCTTTAATCCTTGATATTTCCCCCAACATTAATCGAAACAGACAACCTAAATTATGCTTTTTTTAATTAAGCATTCATAAAAAACAAAGCAGAGCTCAATGACTGTTTACTGTTCTAATTTCCAATTCACAAAACAATGCAAAACTCAAGTTTATAACAATGAACAAGTCCACTCCGCAAACTGGGAGTATTATGACATTTGTAATCCATTTTAAATCATATTCTCAGTGAAATAACTGTGTGGAAAACAGTTTCTAAATTGTGATGCGATTCATTGCCAGTCCGCTGCATCACTACTCAGAATAAAGTAGGAATTAAAATCATAAAGCAGGGAGGCTGAAAATCTAGAGTTAAAATATGCCTCGGGATTAACTTCACTAGCATAAACCTCAAAGACATGATGACTGAATTCAGCATTCCCCAGATTAATAAAAGCATCACTGATCACCATTCATGACCCTCATCTTTTATTCAGGAAGCTTGTACTTCGAGACTTCCCCAGATACAGAGGGTAACCTCCATTCCTTCTATCTGTCTCAGATTCTTTTTCTTTTTCTTTTTTTTTTTTAATCATCATTTTATTGAGATATATTCACATACCACGCAGTCATACAAAACAAATCGTACTTTCGATTGTTTACAGTACCATTACATAGTTGTACATTCATCACCTAAATCAATCCCTGACACCTTCATTAGCACACACACAAAAATAACAAGAATAATAATTAGAGTGAAAAAGAGCAATTGAAGTAAAAAAGAACACTGGGTACCTTTGTCTGTTTGTTTCCTTCCCCTACTTTTCTACACATCCATCCATAAACTAGACAAAGTGGAGTTTGGTCCTTATGGCTTTCCCAATCCCATTGTCACCCCTCATAAGCTACATTTTTATACAACTGTCTTCGAGATTCATGGGTTCTGGGTTGTAGTTTGATAGTTCCAGGTTTCCACCACCAGCTACCCCAATTCTTTAGAACCTAAAAAGGGTTGTCTAAAGTGTGCGTAAGAGTGTCCACCAGAGTGATCTCTCGGCTCGTTTTGGAATCTCTCTGCCACTGAAGCTTATTTCATTTCCTTTCACATCCCCCTTTTGGTCAAGAAGATGTTCTCCGTCCCACGATGCCGGGTCTACATTCCTCCCCGGGAGTCATATTCCACGTTGCCAGGGAGATTCACTCCCCTGGGTGTCTGATCCCACGTAGGGGGGAGGGCAGTGATTTCACCTTTCAAGTTGGCTTAGCCAGAGAGAGAGGGCCACATCTGAGCAACAAAGAGGCATTCAGGAGGAGACTCTTAGGCACAAATATAGGGAGGCCTAGCCTCTCCTTTGCAGCAACCGTCTTCCCAAGGGTAAAACTTATGGTAGAGGGCTCAACCCATCAAACCACCAGTCCCCTATGTCTGTGGTGATGTTAGCAACCATGGAGGTGGGGTAGGTGAATACCCCTGCATTCTCCACAGGCTCCTCAAGGGGGCACAACATCTTTTTTTTTTTTTTCCTTGTTTTTCTTTTTCTTTTTTTTTTTTTTAACTTTCCCTTCTTTTTTAAATCAACTGTATGAAAAAAAAAAGTTAAAAACAAAACAAACATACAATAAAAAAACATTTCAAAGAGACCATAACAAGGGGGTAAGAAAAAGACAACTAACCTAAGATAACTGCTTAACTTCCAACATGTTCCTACTTTACCCCAAGAAAGTTACCTAATATAGCAACATTTCTGTGAACTTGTTCCTACTATATCCATCAGAAATTAACAGACCATAGTCATTTCTGGGCATCCCCAGAACGTTAAATAGCTTATCTGTTCTTCTTGGATTATTGTTCCCCCTTCCTTAATTGCTCTCTACTGCTAGTTCCCCTACATTCTACATTATAAACCATTTGTTTTACATTTTTCAAAGTTCACATTAGTGGTAGCATATAATATTTCTCTTTTTGTGCCTGGCTTATTTCGCTCAGCATTATGTCTTCAAGGTTCATCCATGTTGTCATATGTTTCACGAGATCGTTCCTTCTTACTGCCGCGTAGTATTCCATCGTGTGTATATACCACATTTTATTTATCCACTCATCTGTTGAAGGACATTTGGGTTGTTTCCATCTCTTGGCAATTGTGAATAATGCTGCTATGAACATTGGCGTGCAGATATCTGTTCGTGTCACTGCTTTCCGATCTCCCGGGTATATACCGAGAAGTGCAATCGCTGGATCGAATGGTAGCTCTATATCTAGTTTTCTAAGGAACTGCCAGACTGACTTCCAGAGTGGCTGAACCATTATACAGTCCCACCAACAATGAATAAGAGTTCCAATTTCTCCACATCCCCTCCAGCATTTGTAGTTTCCTGTTTGTTTAATGGCAGCCATTCTAACCGGTGTTAGATGGTATCTCATTGTGGTCTTAATTTGCATCTCTCTAATAGCTAGTGAAGCTGAACATTTTTTCATGTGTTTCTTGGCCATTTGTATTTCCTCTTCAGAGAACTGTCTTTTCATATATTTTGCCCATTTTATAATTGGGCTGTCTGTACTATTGTCATTGAGTTGTAGGATTTCTTTGTATATGCAAGATATCAGTCTTTTGTCAGATACATGGTTTCCAAAAATTTTTTCCCATTGAGTTGGCTGCCTCTTTACCTTTTTGAGAAATTCCTTTGAGGTGCAGAAACTTCTAAGCTTGAGGAGTTCCCATTTATCTATTTTCTCTTTTGGTGCTTGTGCTTTGGGTGTAAAGTCTAGGAAGTGGCCGCCTAATACAAGGTCTTGAAGATGTTTTCCTACATTATCTTCTAGGAGTTTTATGGTACTTTCTTTTATATTGAGATCTTTGGTCCATTTTGAGTTAATTTTTGTGTAGGGGGTGAGGTAGGGGTCCTCTTTCATTCTTTTGGATATGGATATCCAACTCTCCCAGCCCCATTTGTTGAAAAGACCATTATGGCTCAGTTCAGTGACTTTGGGGGCCTTATCAAAGATCAGTCGGCCATAGATCTGAGGGTCTATCTCTGAATTCTCAATTCGATTCCATTGATCTATATGTCTATCTTTGTGCCAGTACCATGCTGTTTTGGCAACTGTGGCTTTATAATAAGCTTAAAAGTCAGGGAGTGTAAGTCCTCCCACTTCGTTTTCCTTTTTTAGAGTGTCTTTAGCAATTCAAGGCATCTTCCCTTTCCAAATAAATTTGATAACAACCTTTTCCAAGTCTGCAAAGTAGGTTGTTGGAATTTTGATTGGGATTGCATTGAATCTGTAGATGAGTTTGGGTAGAATTGAAATCTTAATGACATTTAGCCTTCCTATCCATGAACATGGAATATTTTTCCATCTTTTAAGGTCCCCTTCTATTTCTTTTAGTAGAGTTATGTAGTTTTCTTTGTATAGGTCATTTACATCTTTGGTTAAGTTTATTCCTAGGTACTTGATTTTTTTAGTTGCTATTGAAAATGGTATCTTTTTCTTGAGTGTCTCTTCAGTTTGTTCATTTCTAGCATATAGAAACATTACTGACTTATGTGCATTAATCTTGTATCCCGCTACTTTGCTAAATTTGTTTATTAGCTCTAGTAGCTGTATCGTTGATTTCTCAGGGTTTTCTAGATATAAGATCATATCATCTGCAAACAATGACAGTTTTACTTCTTCTTTTCCAATTTGGATGCCTTTTATTTCTTTGTCTTGCCGGATTGCCCTGGCTAGCACTTCCAGCACAATGTTGAATAACAGTGGTGACAGCGGGCATCCTTGTCTTGTTCCTGATCTTAGAGGGAAGGCTTTCAGTCTCTCACCATTGAGTACTATGCTGGCTGTGGGTTTTTCATATATGCTCGTTATCATGTTGAGGAAGTTTCCTTCAATTCCTACCTTTTGAAGTGTTTTTATCAAAAACGGATGTTGGATTTTGTCAAATGCTTTTTCAGCATCTATTGAGATGATCAATTGATTTTTCCCTTTCGAGTTTTTAATGTGTTGTAATACATTGATTGTTTTTCTTATGTTGAACCATCCTTGCATGCCTGGAATGAACCCCACTTGGTCATGGTGTATGATTTTTTTAATGTGTCTTTGGATTCGATTTGCAAGTATTTTGTTGAGGATTTTTGCATCTATATTCATTAGGGAGATTGGCCGGTAGTTTTCCTTTTTTGTAGCATCTTTGCCTGGTTTTGGTATTAGATTGATGTTAGCTTCATAAAATGAGTTAGGTAGTGTTCCATTTTCTTCAATGTTTTGAAAGAGTTTGAGTAAGATTGGTGTCAGTTCTTTCTGGAAAGTTTGGTAGAATTCCCCTGTGAAGCCATCTGGCCCTGGGCATTTATTTGTGGGAAGATTTTTGATGACTGATTGGATCTCTTTGCTTGTGATGGGTTGGTTGAGGTCTTCTATTTCTTCTCTGGTCAGTCTAGGTTGTTCATATGTTTCCAGGAAATTGTCCATTTCTTCTACATTATCCAGTTTGTTGCCATACAGTTGTTCATAGTATCCTCTTATAATCTTTTTAATTTCTTCAGGATCTGCAGTTATGTCACCTTTTTCATTCATTATTTTGTTTATATGGGTCTTCTCTCTTTTTGATTTTGTCAGTCTAGCTAGGGGCTTGTCAATCTTGTTGATCTTCTCAAAGAACCAACTTTTGGTGATATTTATCCTCTCTATTGTTTTTTTGTTCTGTATGTCATTTATTTCTGCTTTAATCCTTGTTATTTCTTTTCTTGTACTTGGTTTAGGATTGGTTTGCTGTTCATTTTCTAGCTTCTTCAGTTGATCCATTAGTTCTTTGATTTTGGCTCTTTCTTCCTTTTTAATATATGCGTTTAGTGCTATAAATTTCCCCCTTAGCACTGCTTTTGCTGCATCCCATAGGTTTTGGTATGTTGTGTTCTCATTTTCATTCGTCTCTATATATTTAGCAATTTCTCTTGCTATTTCTTCTTTAACCCACTGATTGTTTAGGAGTGTGTTGTTTAACCTCCAGGTATTTGTGAATTTTCTAAGTCTCTGATGGTTATTGACTTCTAATTGTATTCCATTGTGGTCAGAGAATGTGCTTTGAATAATTTCAATCTTTTTAAATTTATTGAGGCTTGTTTTATGTCCCAGCATATGATCTATTCTGGAGAAAGTTCCATGAGCACTAGAAAAGTATGTGTATCCTGGTGATTTGGGATGTAATGTCCTGTATATGTCTGTTAAATCTAATTCATTTATCAGATTGTTTAGGTTTTCAATTTCCTTATTGGTCTTCTGTCTGGTTGATCTATCTATAGGAGAGAGTGATGTGTTGAAGTCTCCCACAATTATTGTGGAAACATCAATTGCTTCCTTTAGTTTTGCCAGTGTTTCTCTCATGTATTTTGTGGCACCTTGATTGGGTGCATAGACATTTACGATTGTTATTTCTTCTTGCTGAATTGCCCCTTTTATTAGTATATAGTGGCCTTCTTTGTCTCTCAAAACATCCCTGCATTTGAAGTCTATTTTATCTGAGATTAATATTGCTACACCTGCTTTCTTTTGGCTGTAGCTTGCATGAAATATTTTTTTCCATCCTTTCACTTTCAGTTTCTTTGTGTCCCTGTGTCTAAGATGAGTCTCTTGTATGCAACATATTGATGGTTCATTTTTTTTGATCCATTCTGCGAATCTATATCTTTTAATTGGGGAGTTTAATCCATTTACATTCAACGTTAAAACCGTGAAGGCATTTCTTGAATCGGCCATCTTATCCTTTGGTTTATGTTTGCCATATTTTTCCCCTCTCTCTATTTGTGCCAGTTTGAATGTATTGTGTCCCCCAAATGCCATTATCTTTGTGGTCTTGTGTGGGGCAGATGTTTTTGGTGCTGGTTGGATTTGCTTGGAATGTGCCCCACCCAGCTGTGGGAGATGATTCAGATGAGATGTTCCCATGGAGGCGTGGCCCCGCCCATTCGGGGGTGGGCCTTGATCAGTGGAGCTATATAAATGAGCTAACTTGGGGGGAGAAAAGAGAGTGCAGCTGGGAGTGATGTTTTGAAGAGGAGCAAGCTTGCTAGAGAGGAACGTCCTGGGAGAAAGCCGTTTTGAGGCCGGAGCTTTGGAGCAGATGCCAGCTGCCTTCCTAGCTAACAGAGGTTTTCCGGAGGCTATTGGCCATCCTCCGGTGAGGGTACCCGATTGCTGATGTGTTGCCTTGGACGCTTTGTGGCCTTAAGACTATAACTGTGTAGTGAAATAAATCCCCGTTTTATAAAAGCCAATCCATCTCTGGTGTTTTGCATTCTCCAGCATTAGCAAACTAGGACAGATTTTGGTACCAGAGAAGTGGGGTGCTTTTGCTGCTGAGTTTGCAAATACCAAACATGTTGGAACAGCTTTTTAAATGGATAAGGGGGAATTTCTGGAGGAGTTGTGAGGAGCTTGATAGAAAAGGCCAAAACTGCTTTAAAGAGACTGTTTGTAGAAATATGGACTCTAAAGATACTTCTGATGAGGACTTGAACAGAAATGATGAATGTGTTGTAAACTGGAAGAAAGGCGATCCTTGTTTTAAAGTGGCAGAGAATTTGGCAAAATTGAGTCCTGGTGTCAGATGGAAGGAAGAATCTGGAAGCAACAACTTGGAATACTTAGTTGAGGAGATCTCCAGACTACGTGTGGAGGACGTATCCTGGCTTCTCCTTGCAGCTTATAGTAAAATGCGAGTGGAGAGAGATAAACTTAGAACTGAACTCTTGGGTTCAAAGAAACCAGAAGCTGATGGCTTAGAAAATTACAGGCTTCCAGGGAGTGGAATCCCAGAAGCTACAGCCCAACGTGAGGATGTAACCAAACATGGAACCCAGCCGCCATTTCAGTACAAGCCAAGATTGGAAAAGGAGTTAAGCAGAAAGGATTTGTGGAAAATCCTATTGTCTGATGGCTTTGACCCCTGTGTGCTTCATGCAAAGCCAACAGAATTTTTGCGAGATCTTTATAGACAGAGCCATTGCCGGTCTGGACTGGAGGAGACAGACAAGGAAAAAATTAAAGGAAAAATCTCTTCAAAGACAGAGCCATGGAGGTTGAGGTCTGGAGTCAAGAGGTTTAGGGCTGGGAGAGCAGAGCAGCCCACATGCATGGAAAGGGTGAGTTTGCCCTGGAGGTCGAGGGCAGGCTTTCCGCCTCGATGCTCTGGAAGAGTTTTGCCACCTCAGGTCCCAAAGAGGGTGGAGCACATTTCCAGGGAATTGGGGAGAGCCTGGCTGCCACCACACTGTTCTGAAGGGGTTGAGCGTGTGACCCGGAGATGGAAGGGAATCCGGGAGCTGCCCCGATGTTTGAGGAGGGTGGGGCCGAGAAGGTGGTCTCCCCAATGTGTGGAAATGTTGGAGCACTCACCTAAGTGTTTGGAGAGGAACGGGCTGCAGAAACGGCCCTTGGGAAGGGTTAGGCTCCCACTCTCTCAAGCCCCAAGGATGCAACATTGTTCTGTAAATGACTCTCGGACTTTGAAATCTAATGGACTTTGTCCTGTGGGTTTTAGGAACTGTTTTGCTCCTGTTAACCCTGTTTTCCTTACTGTTTCTCCTTATGGCAATGGAAATGTTTATCCTATGAATGTCTCTCCTTTGTATATTGGAAGCACATAACTTGTTCTAGGTTCACAGATCCACAGCTAAAGAAAAATTATGCCTTAGGACTGGCCATGCCTATAATTGATTTTGATGGGATTTTGTACTTCACTTTTGTTATTGAAATGATTTAAGTTTTTGTGATACTGTGATGAAATGAATGTATTTTGTATTTGGAAAGATAATGTCATTTTGGGTTCCAGGGGGTGGAATGTGCCAGTTTGAATGTATTGTGTCCCCCAAATGCCATTATCTTTGTGGTCTTGTGTGGGGCAGATGTTTTTGGTGCTGGTTGGATTTGCTTGGAATGTGCCCCACCCAGCTGTGGGAGATGATTCAGATGAGATGTTCCCATGGAGGCGTGGCCCCGCCCATTCGGGGGTGGGCCTTGATCAGTGGAGCTATATAAATGAGCTAACTTGGGGGGAGAAAAGAGAGTGCAGCTGGGAGTGATGTTTTGAAGAGGAGCAAGCTTGCTAGAGAGGAACGTCCTGGGAGAAAGCCGTTTTGAGGCCGGAGCTTTGGAGCAGATGCCAGCTGCCTTCCTAGCTAACAGAGGTTTTCCGGAGGCTATTGGCCATCCTCCGGTGAGGGTACCCGATTGCTGATGTGTTGCCTTGGACGCTTTGTGGCCTTAAGACTGTAACTGTGTAGTGAAATAAATCCCCGTTTTATAAAAGCCAATCCATCTCTGGTGTTTTGCATTCTCCAGCATTAGCAAACTAGGACACTATTAATATCCTTTATTGTACCCATACCGAATCTCTTTAGTACTGAACCTTTCTCCAAGTCTCTCTGTCCTGTCTTTGTTTCTCTGTCTGTAGGGCTCCCTTTAGTATCTCCAGTAGGGCAGGTCTCTTGTTAGCAAATTCTCTCAGCATTTGTTTGTCTGTGAAAAATTTAAGCTCTCCCTCAAATTTGAAGGAGAGCTTTGCTGGATAAAGTATTCTTGGCTGGAAATTTTTCTCACTCAGAATTTTAAATATATCGTGCCACTGCCTTCTCGCCTCCATGGTGGCTGCTGAGTAGTCACTACTTAGTCTTATGCTGTTTCCTTTGTATGTGGTGAATTGCTTTTCTCTTGCTGCTTTCAGAACTTGCTCCTTCTCTTCCGTGTTTGACAGTTTGATCAGAATATGTCTCGGAGTGGGTTTATTTGGATTTATTCTATTTGGAGTTCGCTGAGCATTTATGATTTGTGTATTTATGTTGTTTTGAAGATTTGGGAAGTTTTCCCCAACAATTTCTTTGAATACTCTTCCTAGACCTTTACCCTTTTCTTCCCCTTCTGGGACACCAATGAGTCTTATATTTGGACGTTTCATGTTATCTATCATATCCCTGAGGTCCATTTCGATTTTTTCAATTTTTTTCCCCATTCTTTCTTTTACGCTTTCATTTTCCATTCTGTCGTCTTCGAGGTCACTGATTCATTGTTCAACTTCCTCTAGTCTTGTGCTATGAGTGTCCAGAATCTTTTTAATTTGGTCAACAGTTTCTTTAATTTCCATAAGATCATCCATTTTTTTATTTAGTCTTGCAATGTCTTCTTTATGCTCTTCTAGAGTCTTCTTGATTTCCTTCATATCCCGTACTATGGTCTCATTGTTCATCTTTAGTTCTTTGAGTAGCTGCTCTAGGTGCTGTGTCTCTTCTGGTCCTTTGATTTGTGTGCTTGGGCTTGGGTTATCCATATCGTCTGGTTTTTTCATATGCTTTATAATTTTCTGTTGTTTTTGGCCTCGTGGCATTTGCTGAACTTGATAGGGTTCTTTTAGGGTTTGTAGACCTATTGAAGTCCTTATCTCTAATTTATCAGATCTACAGCTTCGTGGAGTACACTTTCTCTAACTAACCAGCAGGTGGCGTCCACGAGCCACCTGTTCTCCACAAGCCAGTTCTCCCCTGCTTAGCCTTTTTGGTGAGTGGGGGAGTGAGTCTTGTGGGGCTCAATTGGTGTACCAAGTTTGTGTGTGTAGTTGGTGTTGCCTGCCCTGTATGTGGGGCGTGTTTCTGGGCAGTCGGGGAGGGGGGGTGGCCCTAACAATCAAATCTCCCTGATGATCCTAGAGTTTTAAAGCTGCTGCAATAGTCTAATCCTTCAGTTCAGTCCTGCCACAGTTTGTCTCTGCCACTGACCCACAAGTCTTTGGTATTGGCGTATGGCTCCTGAGACTTGCAAGTGGGCCCCTCTTCCAGGCTGTGCACCCCGGGTCCTCTGTTGAGGGATGACTGTGCTATGTCACAAGTGAGTGCCGTCCCCCCAGGGCAGTTCTGGGCTGCTGGGCTGTGTAGGGAGGCTCCCAGTCTGCTCAAATGATGGCTGAATGGGGCTTTGTTAATTCACACTGCTCCACCTTCCCAGCTCTGGGACAATCAGCTGAGGTTGCAGGGAAGGCTAATGTCCACGCCCAGTTTTGTGGTGTGTGCCTGTTATTTGAAGCACTTCCGTCACACTGGGTTGTCTGGGGCAGCTCTGGGCTATGGGGCTGGCGATGGGCAGGAGTGTTTCCTGTCCACCAGGATGGTGGCTGTGAGCAGACACCCCCCTTTTCTTGGGAAGTTGTGGTGTTTAGTGAATTTTCTCAGCCACTGGATTATTGCCTTTTGTCTCAGAGCTCTCTTAGTTCTGCTCTTGACTTGACGTGCCAAATTGCAATTCTTTGAAGCTTTCTGTATTGGGCTTAGATTTCGCTGATCTCAGCAGTTCGACATTTTCATGAGTGTTGTATGAAGTATGCCCAAAGTCAGATTGCTCTGTGGTGTCCAGTCCACGCAGTTCCTGGCTTTTTACCTACTTTCCTGGAGGAGTAACTAAAACTTACAGCTCACCAGTCTGCCATCTTGCCCCGCCTCTCCAAGCCTGTTAAGGACTACTTAACCATAGCAGAGAAGCTTCTGGTCCTCAGAGCATGCCCAACCCTAGAATTGACCAAGCTGTTTGGTGGATTGATGCATCTGCAGCACAGAATGCCACAGGTACGTCTCTTCTTATCTAAAGTGCAGCAGTATTTCAAGAATAAACACTTCTCATATTGTTGCATGCCTTTTGTCAATTTCCAAAGTGCTGAAGCATTTTCTTTTGTTAATTTTTTACAGGTTTATAATTTTTTAGAAGGGTATTTGTTAACTTCCTGACATGGCTGGATGTCTTGCCCATACACTATATTTTGAAGTGCATTTCAGAGGTTCTTAATTTTACTATTTGATTAGTTAGCCAATGACATAATGCACATAAGATAATTTTATAAAAAAGGAAAGAGTATGGTGTTGTGAAAAGCATACTGGACCCAAAACTGAGTTGCTTAGTGTTTTGTAGAAATAAGTACTGTATTAGGCTCTGCTGGATGACCTCAGAATGCCATTTTGTCATTAGTTATTCCAGATCTCCATTAACACATCTGAAAAGGAAGGCCTGGAAATTTCTTTCTACATGGTGGTATCCTCTGAGTACTTATGGTATCAGGTTAAATATGGTACATATTCTTCATGTATCCACTTTATGGAAAGAACTTAAACAGAAAACATTTTCTACCAAAAATAATATTTTAGCTTTCTAATGTTGCATTAATAATCCCTATTCTCTTAAACAGAATTTGCATTTACTCTTTTTTCCTGCTCTTAAAATTGCTTTTGTTGAATAGTTTGAGATATATGGAGGTCTTTAATAACCTTTGATGTTCTATGACATACAAAGGAGTTATTATGACAAATAACTCCTATTATTTTAGTTTTTAATTTCTCTGGCTTCTACTAAGAAAGCTTTGCTCAAAATCCCTATATTCTCTCTTCTCTATGACATATAAATAATGTGTAAACATTGATTTTCAGCAGGGGAAATACTTCAGATAACTCATCAGTAAACTTTTTGATAACATGAAAACATTACACAAACAGCCTCACCCTAATTTATCTTTTATATATTTAACTTGTATGTTGTTGTGTTTTCTCCAAGAATAATACTGCTAACATTATATTTTCATATTTTGTTCATAAAATTGTGGAATCTTATTGCTGGATAGAGAAACTTAAGATCAGATAGGATAACTTACTTTTTCAAGGTTACTCAGCTAGTTAATAGCAAAACCATCATAAAGAAAGTCTACATGGCTGGTAATTATTGATTGCCACCACTATTTTACATTATTGGTGACTCAAGGTAAAGATGACATTACATTAGAATGAATAAGCCTGCATGAAATTTATTTCCTATAAATCACATTTAAGGTTAACTTTGTATGATATATTGTATCCTAGATAAATCCTAAGTTATAATTTTCTTTCTGTAAAAGTTTTCAGAAAATTCATGGAGCATGTCTAGTCTGAATATTATGAATAATAATAGATTACAGTGTTTAACTTGACTATCTAAAATTATATGCTACCTTTTTATAGTCTATTTCATATTTGATTTTTTTTCTTTTTTTTTTTTGCCAAATAGATATGCTGGGTATTTTAGGAAAGGATTCACTAGTTAAGGTAAGATGTGAGACCACGAAAAGAAATATAAACAAAGCATTAATAAATGTATTTTTTCTCTGTTTTACTTTTTACCAGGTTTTACAGCTTGATTTTTTTGAATATTTGCATATTGCTTTAAAAATTCAATATGACTTTTATTTATAAATAGGTATATGTGGTTTTAATTTTTGTTTATTTTTATTAGAGAAGTTGTGGCTTTAAAGAATAATCAGGCATAAAATACAGGATATTCATATGTCAACCAATTATAACACCTTGCATTGTGGCACATTTTTCACAATCATTAATAGCACATTATAATAATTGTACTATTAAATATATTCCAGTGATCAACATAAGGTTTGCTGTGTTGTGAAGTTCTATGGATATTTTAAAAATGTTTATTCTAGGACCATATATACAACATAATATTTCCACTTTTAACCACATTCAGACATATATTTCACTGCTGTTAATTACATTTATAATGTTCTGCTACCAACACCACCACACATTACCAAACTATTTCCATAACTTCACATCAAAGCAATGTATATTTTAAGCCATTACTGGATGTTCCCAGTCCCCATCTTATCCTCTATTAACCAATATTGTAGATTCTGACTCTAAAAGTTTGCATATTCTAATGATTTCATATAAGTGAGATCATACACTATATGATGTTCTGTGTCTGGCTTATTTCACTAAACATGTAGTCCTGAAGTTTCAGTCATGGTGGCCATGTATCAAGACATCATACTTTTTAAAGCTGATATACCACATTTTGTTTATCCATTTATCAGGAACATGAAGATATTTGAGTCCCATGTGAATGCTCACAAGATGGTGACTTCAGCAGAAGATTTTAATAATCAAGTGGATGGTGGAAGAGACAGACTGTGGGGAGACTGAATGGAAGGTTTGGACTCCTACAACAGCTCTAAGTCTCCAGAAACACCTGGGAGATTTGATTATTAAACCTGCCCTCACTTCCTAAACACTCAGACACCCCCCCCCCACATTCAGGATGAGCAGCACCAACTATACATAGAAATTTGGTGCACCAATTGGACTCCCACAAGATACAGACCTCCATCCACCACAGACAAAGTTGGGGAGAACTGGCTTGAGGGGAATAGGTGGCTTGTGGACACCACTTGCTGGTTGGTCAGAGAAAGAATCTCTGACACATTAGAGATATTTGTTCAAAGAAGCCAACATATTCTAAAAGAATCCTATCAAGATAAGCAAATATCAAGAGACCAAAACCAACAGAAAATTTTAAAGCATATGAAGAAACCAAAAGATATGGATAACCCAAACCCAAACATCCAAATCAAAAGATCACAGGAGACACAGTACTTGGAGCAATTAATCAAAGAACTAATGACAAACAACCAGATCACAGCACAGGACATAAGTGACATGAATAAGACCCTAGAAGAGCATAAAGAAGAATTTTCAAGAGTAAATTAAAAAGTAGATGATCTTATAGAAATAAAAGAAACTGTTGATCAAACTAAAAAGATCCTGGATACTCACAGTACTAGATTGGAGGAAGCTGAACAGTGAATCAGTGAGCTCAAAGAGGACAGTACAGAGAGTGAAAGAACAAAAGAAAGAATGGCAGAAAAATCTAAAAAAATCAAAATGGATCTCAGGGATATCATGGATGAAGTAGAATGCACAAATATAAGAATCACTGGTGTTCCAGAAGGGGAAGAGAGGGGTAAAGGTCTGGGAAGAGTATTCAAAGAAATTGTTGGAGAAAACTTACAAAACCTTCTAAAGAACATAAACAAATCATAGATGCCCAATGAACTCCAAACAGAATAAATCCAAGTAAACCCACTCCAAGATGTATTCTGATCAGATTGTCAAATGCTGAAGAGAAGGAGCAAGTACTGAAAGCAGCAAGAGAGAAGCAATCCACCACTTACAAGGGAAACAGCATAAGACTAAGCAGTGACTACTCAGTGGCTACCATGGAGGAGAGAAGGCAGTGGCATGACATATTTAAAACTCTGAAAGAGAAAAATTGCCAACCAAGAATTCTATATCCAGCAAAGCTCTCCTTCAAATTTGAGGGAGAGCTTAAATTTTTCACAAACAAATGCTAAGAGAGTTTGCTAAGAAGAGACTGGCCTTACTTGAGATACTAAAGGAGCCCTACAGAGAGAAAGACAAAGAAAGGAAAGGGAGGTATGAAGAAAGGTTTAGAACTAAAAAGATTCAATATGAATATGTTAAAGGACATTGAAAGAGATAGGGGAAATATATCTGACAACCATAAGCTAAAGGATAGGATGGCTGATTCAAGAAATGCCTTCACAGTAATAACATTGAATGTAAATGGATTAAACTCCCCAATTAAAAGATATACATTGGCAGAATGGATGAAAAAATATGAACCATCAATATGTTGCATACAAGAGACTCACTTTAGACACAGGGACAAACAGAAATTGAAAGTGAGAGGATGGAAAATATTTCATGCAGGGTACAGCCAAAAGAAAGCAGGAGTAAGAATATTAATCTTGGATAAAATAGACTTTAGATGCAAGGAGGTTATCAGAGACAAAGAAGGCCACTAAATACTAATTAAGGGGGGAATTCAACAAGAAGAAATAACAATCATAAATGTTTATGCACCCAATCAAGGTGCCCCAAAATACATGAGACAAACTTGGCAAAAATAAAGGAAGCAATAGATGTTTCCACAATAGTTGTGAGAGACTTCAATACATAACTCTCTCCTATAGATAGATCAATGAGTTAGAAGACCAATAAGGAAATTGAAAACCGAAACAATCTGATAAATGAATTTGAATTAACAGACATATATAGAATATTACAGTGCAAATCACCAAGATGCACATTCTCCTCTAGTGTTCATGGAACTTTCTTCAGAACAGATCATATGCTAGGCCAGAAAACAAGCCTCAACAAATTTAAAAAAAATTGAAATTATTCAAAGCACATTCTCTGATCACAATGGAATACAATTAGAAGACAGTAACCATCAGAGACTTAGAACATGCAAAAATACCTGGAGATTAAGCAACACACTCTTTAACAGTCAGTGAGTTAAAGAAGAAATAGCAAGAGAAATTGCTAAATATATAGAGATGAATGAAAATGAGAACACAATATATCAAAACCTATGGGATGCAGAAAAAGCAGTACTAAGGGGGAAATTCATAGCTCTAAATGCATACATTAAAAAAGAAGAAAGAGCAAAAATTGAACAAATGGAGCAAGTGAAGAAGCTAGAAAATGAACAGCAAACTAATCCTAAGCAAAGTAGAATAAAAGAAATAACAAGTATTAAAGCAGAAATGAATGACATAGAGAATAAAAAAACAATAGAGAGAATAAATAGCACCAAAAGTTGGTTTTTCAAGAAGATCATGAAGGTTGACAAGCCCCTAGCTAGACTGAGAAAATTAAAAAGAGAGAAGACCCAAATAAAGAAAATAATGAATGAGAGAGTTGACATTACTGCAGATCCTGGAGAAATTAACACAAGTATAAGAGGATACTATGAACAAATTTATGTCTACAAAGCAGACAATGTAGAGGAAATGGAAAATTTCCTGGAAAGACATGAGCAACCAAGACTGACCAGAGAAGAAATAGAAAAGCTCAACCAACCAATCACAAGCAAAGAGATCCAATCAGTTATCAAAAAGCTTCCCACAAATAAATGCCCAGAGCCAGATGGCTTCACAGCAGAATTCTACCAAACTTTCCAAAAAGAACTGACACCAATTCTAGTTAAACTCTTTCAAAACATTGAGGAAAATGGAACACTACCTAACATATTTATGAAGCTAACATCACTCTAATACCAAAACCAGGTAAAGATGCTACAAAAAAGGAAAACTACAGGCCAATCTCCTTAATGAATATAGATGAAAAATTCTCAACAAAATACTTGCAAATCAAATCCAAAGACACATTAAAAAATCATACACTATTCCAGGTGGAGTTCATTCCAGGGATGCAAGGATGGTTCAACATAAGAAAATCAATCAATGTATTACAACATATTAATAAAACAAAAGAGAGAAATCAAATGATCATCTCAATAGATGCTGAGAAAGCATTCAACAAAATCCAACATCCCTTCTTGATAAAAACAGTTCAACAGGTAGGAATTGAAGGAAAATTCCTCAATATGATAAAAAGCATATATAAAAAACCCACAGCCAGCATAGTACTCAATGGTGAGAGCCTGAAAGCCTTCCCTCTAAGATCAGGAACAAGACAAGGATGCCTGCTGTCACCACTGTTATTAAACATTGTGCTGGAAGTGCTATCCAGGGCAATCTGGGAAGACAAATAAAAGGCATCCAAATTGGAAAGGAAAAAGTAAAATGGTCAGTATTTGGAGATGATATGACCTTATATCTGGAAAACCCTGAGAAATCAGTGACACAGCTACTAGAGCTAATAAACAAATTTAGCAAAATAGTGGGATACAAGATTAATGCACACAAGTCAGCAATGTTCCTATATACTAGAAATGACCAAACTGAAGAGACACTCAAGAAAAAGATACTATTTTCAATAGCAACTAAAAAAATCAACTACCTAGGAATAACCTTAATCAAAGATGGTAAAGACCTATACAAAGAAAACTACATAACTCTACTAAAAGAAATAGAAAGTGACCTGTTCCAGTTTGCCAATGCTGCCAGGAAGCAAAATACCAGAAATGGATGGGCTTTCATAAAACAGGTTTAATTGGTGACACAGTTACAGTCTTACGGCTATAAAATGTCAAAGGTAATGCATCGACAATTGGATACCTTCACCGGAAGATGGCCAATGGCATCCGGAAAACCTCTGTTAGCTGGGAAGGCACATGGCTGGTATCTGCTCCAAGTTCTGATTTCAAAATGGCTTTCTCCCAGGACATTCCTCTCTAGCTGCAGCTCCTCTTCAAAATATCACTCTCATTTGCTCTTGGGGCATTTGTCCTCTCTTAGCTCTCCAGAGCAAGAGTTTGCTTTCAGCAGCCATCTTCAAACTGTCTCTCATCTGCAGCACCTCTCTCAGATCCTATGCATTCTTCAAAGTGTCCCTCTTGGTTGTAGCAAGCTCATTCCTTCTCTGTGAGCTTGTATAGTGCTCTAGTAAACTAATCAAGACCCATGCTGAATGGGCGGGGCCATGCCTCCAAGGAAATTATCCAATCAGAGTTATCACCTACAGTTGGGTAGGTCACATCCCCATGGAAACACTCTATCAAATAATTACAATGTAATCAACACTAAATACATCTGCCTGCACAAGATTTCATCAAAGAACATGGCATTTTGGGGGACATAATACATCCAAACCAGCACAGGACCTAAAAAGATGGAAAAATATTCCATGTTCATGGATAGGAAGGCTAAATGTCATTAAGATGTCAATTCTACCCAAACTCATCTACAAATTCAATGCAATTCCTTTTAAAATTCCAAAAACCTACTTTTCAGACTTGGAAAATCTAGTTATCAAATTTATCTGGAGGGGAAGATGCCTCAAATTGCTAAAACCATTCTAAAATAGAAAAACAAAGTGGGAGGACTTATACTCTTGACTTTGAAGCTTATTATAAAGCCATAGTTCTCAGAACAGCATGGTACTGGCACAAAGATAGACATATTGATCAATGGAATTGAGTTGAGCATTCAGAGATAACCCCCCAGATCTATGGCTGACTGATCTTTGATAAGGCCCCCAAAACCACTGAACTGGGACATAACAGTCTTTTCAACAAATGGTGCTTTGACAGCTGGATATCCATATCCAAATGAATGAAAAAGGATCCCTATCTGACACCCTACACAAAAATTAACTCAAAATGGATTAAAGACTGCAACATAAGAGATAGTACCATAAAACTCCTAGAAGTTAATGTAGGGAAACATCTTTAGGAAGTTGTATTAGGAGTTCACTTCCTAGAAGTTACAACCAAAGCACAAGCAACAAAAGAAAGAGATAAATGGGAATGCTTCAAACTTAAAAGTTTCTGTACCTCAAAGCAATTTGTCAAAAAGATGAAGAAGCAGCCAACTCAATGGGAAAAAATATTTGCAAACCATGTATCTGACAAAAGACTGATATCTTCCTATATAAATAAATCCTACAAGTGAATGACAATAGTACAGACAGCCCAGTTACAAAATGGGCAAAAAATATGAAGAGAAATTCTCTGAAGAGGAAATATAAGTGGCAAAAAAATGCATGCAAAATATTCAGCTTCACTAGCTATTAGGGAGATGCAAATTAAGACCACAATGAGATACCATCTCACACCAATTAGAATGGCTGCCATTAAACAAACAGGTAACTACAAATGCTGGAGAGGATGTGGAGAACCTGGAACTCTTATTCATAGTTGGTGGGACTGTATAATGGTACAGCCACTGTGGATGACAGTGTGGCAGCTCCTTAGAAAACTAGATATAGAGTTACCCTTTGATCAAGCAATTGCACTTCTTAGTATATTCCTGGAATACCTTAAAGCAGTGACACGAAAAGATATCTGCATGCCAATGTTCATAGCAGCATTATTCACAATTGCCAAGAGATGGAAACAACCCAAATGTCCTTCAACAGATGAGTGGATAAATAAAATGTGGTATATTCACACGATGGAATACTACACGGCAGTAAGAAGGAACGATGTTGTGAAACATATGAGAACATGGATGAACCTTGAAGACATAATGCTGAGTGAAATAAGCCAGGCACAAAAAAAGAAATATTATATGTTACCACTAATGTGAACACTGAAAAATGTAAAATAAATGGTTTATAATGTAGAAAAAAATAATCAAGTGGATAAGATGACCCATTTGGTGGATACCAATCAGCCCCACTCACTCTGGTCAATGCTCAATAGGCTCATGAAGATGACCTGTTTGGTTGATACTAATGAGTCTCTTTCTCAGCCACTCCCATCATTGCCCAATGGGCTCATGAACAAAGTCATAATGGTGATATTGCATGAGCTCAGCAACATGGACTTCCACTCACCAAGGCCGACCTGGGCACAGCCACTGCTGAGTGCCCAATCTGCTGGCAGCAGAGACCCACACTCACTCCCCAACATGGCACCATTCCCCAATGTGATCAGCCTGCTACCTGGTGGCAGGTTCATTACATTGGACCACTTTCATCATGAAAGGGAAAGCAATTTGTTCTTACTGGAATAGATACATACTCTGGATTTGGGTTTCCCTTCCCTGCATGCAGTGCTTTGGCCAAAACTACCATCCATGGACTTACACAATGCCTTATCTGCCATCATGGTATTCCAAACAGCATTGCTTCTGACCAAGGAACCCACTTCACAGCAAACGAAGTGAGGGAATGGCACATGCTTATGTAATTCTTTGGGCTTACCATGTTCCCCATCATCCAGAGGCAGCTGGGTTGATAGAATGGTGGAATGGCCTGTTAAGGATTCAATTATGGCACCAACCAGGTGGCAATATCTTGCAGGGCTGGGGCAGTGTTCTCTGGGAGTCTGTGTATGCTCTGAATCAGCATCCACTCTATGGTGGTGTTTCTCCCATAGCCAGGACACACAGGTCAAGGAATCAAGGGGTGGAAACAGGAGTGGCACCACTCATTATCACTCCTAGTGATCCACTAGGTAAATTTTTGCTTCCTGTCCCTGCAAGCTTAAGCTCTGCTGGTCTACAGCTCTTAGTTCCCAAAGGAGTAGTGCTTCCACCAGGAAACACAGCAATAATTCCATTGAACTGGAAGTTAAGACTGCCACCTGGCCACTTTGGGCTTCTTATGCCTCTGAATCAACTGACAAGATAGGGGATTACCATACTGGCTGTGGTGATTGATCCTATCAAGGGGAAATAGCACTGCAACTACACAATGGAGGTAAAGGAGTGTTTTCCTGGAATACAGGAGATTCCTTAGGATGTTTCTTAGTACTATTGTGCCCTGTGATTAAAGTCAATGGGAAACCAATCTAAGCAGGACTACCAATAGCCAAGAAACTTCAGGAATGATGGTTTTGGTCACCCCACCAGGCAAAGAACCACAGCCAGCTGAAGTGCTTGCTTGCTGAGGGTAAAGGGAATGTGGAATGGATAGTGGAAGAAGGTAGTGATAAATATGAACTATGACCATGTTACCAGTTACAGAAATGAGGACTATGATGGCATGGATATTTCCTCCTTGTTTTGTTATGAGTATGTTTGTATTTGTCTATAAAGAAAATATCTTTGTTTTCTTCTCTGTGTTATCCCCTTATCATATGACGTATGCTGTGTTGTTCATTTCACAGTATTTAAGTTAAAGGAAATCAAGTTGAAGAGTCAAAGTCATCCAAGGACTTTCACCATATTCTGGGGAGATTTAGTGTGTTTCTGGTTGTACACAGGACAGCTGAGTATTGTTAGGCAAAATATATGTCTGTAATTGTTCTCCACTTAGAGATAAAGTATGATTTAAGGTGATATGTATAACTTAAATTGACAAGGGGTGGACTGTGATGGTTAGGTTCATGTGTCAACTTGGCCAGGTGATGGTGTCCAGGTGTCTGGTCAAGTAAGCACTGGCCTAACTGTTACTGCAAGGACATTTGTGGCTGGTTTATTAAATCATCAGTCAATTGATTGAGGCTGTGACTCATAACATCAACAAAGGGCATCTTCTGCAATGACAATTCAATCAAGTGGATTTAATCCAAGCAGTTGAAGACTTTTAAGGAAGAGAGGGAGAGGACAATCACTTCTTCTTCAGGTAGCCAGTGAAGCATTTCCTGAGGAGTGCATTGAAAACCTTCATCAGAGTTGCCAGCTTGCTGCCTGAGGAGTTCATCAAACACCTTCATTGCAGTTGCCAGTTTGCTGCCTGCCCTATAGAATTTGGAGTTGTGCATACCCACAGTTGCATGAGACACATTTATAAAATCTTATATTTATAGATCTCCCATGTTGATTCTGTTTCACTAGAGAACCATAACTAATACAACATATTTTCAAGGTTCATCCGTGTTGTTTCATGTATCAGCACTTCATTCCTTTTTACAGCTGAATAATATTTTATTGTATGTATATATCACATTTTATTTATCCATTCTTTTGTTAATAGGCACTTGGTTTGCATCCATATTTGGCAACTGGGAATAATGCCACTATGAACATTGGTCTGAAACTGAGTCCCTGCTTTTAATTCTTTGGGGGATATACCTACTAGTGGAATTTCCAGAACATATGGCAGTTCTATACTTAGCTTTCTGAGGAACAACCAAACTCTCTTCCTTAGTGCCTCTCCCATTTTACATTGCCACCAACAATGAATGAGTGTTCCTCTTTCTCTGCTTCCTCTCCAATATTTGATTTTTTCTGTTTTTCAATAGTATCCATTCTAGTAGGTGTTAAATGACCATTGTGGTTTTGATTTGTATTTCCCTAATAGCTAGTGATATTTAACATCTTTTCATGTGCTTTTTAGCCATTTGTATTTCTGCTTACAGAAATTTCTATTCAAGTATTTTGCCCATTTTTACAAGGATTGTTTGTCTTAATTTTTGAGTTGTAAGATTTCTCTATATATTCTTGATAATAAACCCTTATCAGATATGTGGTTTCCAAATATTTTCTTCCATTGATCAGGTTGCCTTTTCACTTTCATGAAAAAGTCCTTTGATGTGAAAAAGTTTCTAATTTTGAGAAGGCCCCATTTACCTATTTTTTTTCTTTTGTTGCTTGTGTTTTGGGTGTAAAATCTAAGAAACCACTGCTTACCACAAGATCTTGAAATACATCACCACATTTTCTTCTGGGAGTTTTATGGTCCCAGTTTTTATATTTAGGTCTTTGATCCATTTTGAGTTAATTTTTGTATAAGGTGTGAGATAGTGGTCCTCTTTCATCCTTTTGCCTATGGATATCCTGTTCTCCCAGCATCATTTGTTTAAGATACTATTCTGTCCCAGATAAGTGGAGTCGACAACCTTGCCAATTATCAATTGGCCATAGATGTGATGAGCTATTTCTTAACTCTCAATTCATTTCTTGTGGTCAATATGTGTATCTTTATGCCAGTACCATGCACTTTTTTAAAATTCAGCTTTACTGAGATATATTCACATACTGTACAATCAGCCATTGTGTACAGTCAACTGTTCACAATACCATTTTATAGTTGTGCATTCATCACCCCAATCTATTTTTGAAAATTTTCCATACACCAGAAATACTCAGAATCAGAATAAAAATAAAAATAAAAAAAGAACACCCAAATCCCCCCCATCCCACCCTATTTTTCATTTGGGTTTTGTCTCCATTTTTCTACTCATCCATCCATACACTGGATAAGGGGAGTGTGATCCACAGGGTTTTCACAATCACACTGTCACCTCTTATAAGCTACATTGTTATACAATCATCTTCAAGAGTCAAGGCTACTGGGTTGTAGTTTGGTAGATTCAGGTATTTACTTCTAGCTATTCCAATACATTAAAAACTAAAAAGTGTTATCTATACAGTGTGTAAAAATGTCCACCAGAGTGACCTCTTGACTCCATTTGAAATATCTCAGACACTGAAGCTTTATTTTGTTTCATTTTACATCCCCCTTTTGGTCAAGAAGATGTTCTCAGTCCCATGATGCTGGGTCCAGATTCATCCCCGGGAGTCATGTTCCGTGTTGCCAGGGAGATTTACACCCCTGGGAGTCAGGTCCCATGTAGAGGGCAGAGCAGCGAGATCACTCACCAAGGTGGCTTAGTTAGAGAGAGAGGGCCACATCTGAGCAACAAAGAGGCACTCAGGGAGAGAGTCTTAGGCACAATTATAAGCAGGTTTAGCCTCTCCTCCTCTCCTTGCAGCAACAAGCTTCACAGGGGCCAGCCCCAAAACAGAGGGCTCAGCATATCAAGCTCTCAGTCCCCAGTATTTGCGAGAACATCAGCCACAATCCAGGTGAAGAAGTCCAACACCTCTGCATTCTCCCCCAGCTTCTCAGGGGGACCCCAAATGTATATTTTTATTCTCCACCCAAATTAATTTAGGACATGTTGCCATTTCATTCTAATCTATACAGACCTACCATAGCTCACTTCCTATTCAAAGTTCTATGTAATTGTAGTGTTTGAACAAACTGACTGTAGAAGTTATATTGTTTAGAAAATATAGATCCTACACCAAATAAACATCTCTTCCCTTGATCTCACATGGAATTTGAAGTTTGAACACAGTCAGTTTCAACCTTTACCCTTTGGCCCAATTTGCTCTAGTTTTAACCAGATCTGCTTTATTGATATGTCTAAATTGAAGTCTGGGCTCTGTTTCAGCTTTTTTTTTTAACAGTTGTATGCGTTAATACTGATATTCATATCTGCTGAGCTCTAGCTATGAGTTTCAGGTGTCACACAGATACCCAATTTTCCAGAGACCAATCAGGTTATGTACAATGGGATAAACATCTTAGATTTTGGAGATAGCCATTACAATTCAGGAGTAGATTTGACTGCTGTAAGAGCTTACAATCTAGGAACCATTACAATAATCATTTCCCTGATAGGCCATCCTCTAAGATTTAATTCTGAGTTTTCACGTTGTAATTAGCCCATATTGGTGAGATATTATAGTGTTTGCTTTGGTTTCTGGTGTACTTCATTCAACATACTGTCTACAGGATCCATTCACCTCATTGCATGTCTCACAGCTTCACTCCTTCTCATAGTTGCTCAATGTTCTGTTGTATGCATACACCACAGTTCACCTTTCTGTTCCTCAGTATACCCTTAGACCCCCTCCACCTATTGCAAATCATGAACACTGCCTCCATAAACACCAATGTGCAAATGTCCATTCATGTCTCTGCTCTCAGATCTTCCAAATACATACCCCATAATGAGGTTGTAGGACCTTATGGCCTCACATACTTAGCTTCTTGTGGAGACGCCAGAGTGACCTCCAGAAAGGCTACACCATTTTGCCTCCTCATCAACAGTAAATAGGTACATCCATCTCTCCATGTTTTCTTCAGCACTTTTACGTCTATTTATATTTTTCCTATAATCTTACAGAGATATATTCAGGTAACATACAGCCATCCACAGTGTACAATCAGTTGTTCACAGCATCATCACATAGTTGTAAATTTGTCACCACAGTCAGCAATTGAACATATTGATTATTATGAGAAAGTGTTTTTTTTGGTGAATAATAAAAAAAGATAATAAAAAGAAAAATTAAAATGTCATACAATACAATATAATAATAAGGACAGAAGGCGATACCACTAGCAAGAATCCCATATCCTTCCCTTATATCCCCCTCTCATACACTTTTAACTTTGGTATATTGCCTTTGCTACATTTAATGGAAGCATATTGCAATGTTACTATTGAACATAGACTCCAGTTTGCTTTGATTATGTTTTTTCCCAAATACCATCCCCTTCTCAACACTCTTCATGGTTGACATTAATTTGTTCTCCCACATGTGAGAACATTTTTATATTTGTACATTTAGCAACAGTCATTGGCCACTCCATTTTTTGCCAAGTTTTACAGTCCCGGTCTTCATCATCTATCTTTACATCTGGTGTCATACATTCCCCTATCCCACTTCTTCCAGCCTTACTTACAGACATCTTTGTTCCATGTGCTTACAATATTGTAGTACCATTACACAGTATTATGCTATCTATTTCTGGATCTTTACAATCAGTCCTGCTGAACATTTCTGTATTCCTTCAGCATTAAATGCTTTTCTATCTCCCGGTAGCCTGTGTTATCAGATTTTAACTCAGAAAAATTTGCTCCTTAGTGTTATTTGATATTAGTGAGACCATACAGTATTTGTCCTTTTGTTTCTGGCTAACTTCACTCAACATAAGGTCCTCAAGGTTCATCCACATTATTATATCAGAACCATGCATTTTTGACCACTGTAGGCTTGTAATATGCTTTAAAGTCAGAAAGCATGAGTCCTCCAGATTCATTCTTCTTTTTCAATATGTTTTTGGCTATTTGGGGCCTCTCACCCTTCCAAATAAATTTCATAACTGGCTTTTCCATGTCTGAAGAGTAGGCTACTGGAATTTTGATTGGGATTGCATTGAATCTGTAAGTCATTTTGGATAGAATTGACATCATATTAATATTTAGTCTTTTAACACATAAACATGGAATGTCCTTCCATCTATTTAGGTATTTTTTTTCATTCCTTTAAGCCATGATTTTTTTTTTTTTTTTTTGGTTTTGTGTCCAAGTCCTTTACATTCTTGGATAAGTTTACTCCTAGATATTTGATTCTTTTAGTTGCTATTGTAAATTGAATTTAATTCTTGATTTCCTCCTCAGATTGCTCATTACTATTGTAAAGAAATGCTACAGATTTTTGCGTGTTGATTGTACCTGTCCACTTTGCTGAATTCATTTACTATCTCTAGGGATTTTGTTGTAGATTTTTCCAGACTCTCTTCAAAGAACCCTGGGGAGAGGGTTAGAAAAGACTCCTAAAAGGCTTTTGACATCTCCCCAATGAGGCACTTTCCTGGCCTGCCCAGCAGATTATGCTCTTTAGCAAACTTTTACCTGCCACCCTAAGAAGGCCCTGTGCCTTTGATCTTCCACAGCCTTCAGTGCTGTTGTGGGTGGGGTTAAAGCAATGACTGGGCAGTCTCTGTCCAGGGTTGGCTAAACGTGTGGCTCAAAGCCAAAAGCCAGCGATCACAATTTGCTCATCAAAAGCCATGACCTGTACTTGGCCAGGCTGCATCTCCCATTTTTAGAAGGAGGGCTTCCATGTCCCTCTCCATCTGCAGCAACCAACCCAAGACTGGACCTCAAAGCACCTTGCCTTGAGAGTGGGGAATGGGCTTCAGCAGCCACCATAGAGCAAGATACTTACAGTTCTTTACTGAAGTTTCTCAGCCTATTCCTCCTGCTCTTCCCTAGATGATGTACTTCTCCAGAGCCCCAGAGGAGTTGTTTCAGACACTTTCTGCCTGTCCACTAGCTACTTTTAGAGGATCATTGAGTACTGCAGCTCCCTACTCCACCATCTTCTCTGAAAGTCACCCTCATTTACTTTAGTTCTTTCTCCATTTTTCTCTTTATCACTGTGAGCATATTATGGATCATTATTTTAAAGTCTATGTGTGGTAAGTCTAGAGTCTGGTCCTCTTTGTTGGTGGAATCTGGATTTTTATCTTGTTCCTTTGTCTGGGCCACCATTTCCTATTTATTTGATTGTCTTGTAATCTTTTGTTGTTCATTGTAGTTTTTAATATTTTAAAGTGTTAAGTCTTGGATTTACTCCCTGGACTGTCCCTTAAGTTTTTACCCATCTAATTATTTGACAGATTTTCTTGAATGCCAGGAGCTAATCAAAACAAACCAAGTTAAAAATCTCCTTTTACATACTTTGCTATTGACTCTGCTTTGGCTGGTGGTCCCCTTCAGAGCTTAGTCCTCCTATCAAACAGATCAGCCTGAGGCAAATGGGAAGCGCATATTCCTCTATGTTTTATCTGAGTCTGTGTGGGGCAGGAGCCAGGGAATCTGCTTCCTCTCCTGGGCCTGTGATTTCTGGAGGCCCCAGGAATTCCCAGTTTACAGTCCAAGGAATTTGAGTGAACACTCCCTCTACTCCTTTTGAAACAGACCTCCTCTCCATCCTGGGTGCTCTTCTGAGTGACATAATGCATGTAGGCTTTTGCCCCAGGCCATTTAAACTTAATTATTTCTCACACTGTCCCCCCCCCCCCCCCTTTCTGCCAGCCTCTCTGCCTTCAGGTCAAACTTGCACAGGAAGATCCCAAGATGTTCCCTTTCTCAATCATCCACCTGATAGACTGGCACTGACATACATGCAAACCAGTTTACGTACAAACATGAACACCAGTTTACATACAAACATGCACACCAGTTTACATACAAGGACCACTCTGCTTCCTCTGAAGCAGGGCCAGGAGACCCACGATGGGAGTGAAAACTGGCTCCACACTGTGTTGTGGAGGGGGTGGGGGAGGAGCTAGCAAGGGCAACAGGAGCTTCTATTGCCTTTGAAGCTGCATTTTCTTATTTTAGCACACACCTGGTTAATGAAGCCCTTTAACTGCTTTCGCACTTTTGAGAAAGTTTACTCCCTAAGATTCCTCTTCTGCCTTTGCCCCATGGGGGTTGGAACAATGATAATGTTCAGAGCTGGCCCCAGTGATCTGCAGTAGTTGATCAAATGTAGAGATCTGGGACTAGACCACATATCCCTGAAGTTTGGAAGGCTACTTCTTTATGTCCCAACCTTGCACCAGCAAGCTGAGCCAGGAGCCAGAGCTCCAGTCCTCGCAGTTGCTGGCCAAAGAGCTGGGGTGGGTAGCTGCAAGGAGGGTGAAACTCATTGGTCTTTTTTGGTAAATTTAACAATTTACCAGCTGTGAGGCCCCAGCATCCAGGGCCCCAACTCCTACTCCATTATGAGCTACATGAAGCTGCCTACATGACCAGGAAAGACATTAACTCCCCTAATCACTGTTAGTAACCAAACCTCATGAGACCTTGTAACCAAATCTTGTGAAATCTTGTTGTGGCCAAATCTCACAAGACCCTGCTGAAACTCCCTTATCACAAACCTTTATAATCACCAGCCCCCTCCCTTGGCACTTCTCTCTCTTTCTCTGCATAGAATGCTCATTTCATTTTCCTGACCTGCTGCCATCAGGAAAATTCTTCTCCTATTTTGTAAGTCCCTAAATAAACTCATGGGTTACTCCATGCCAGGCATATTCTTTGGTCTTGGGACTAATCTGGGTTGGAACATTTGGCTTGCATCCAGCAAAACAAGGAATCATCAATTGTAAGTGGTATGATGAGTCCTGGGAAATAAGATTCCCTTGGGGGCCATCCTGTGATGGCCTGAAAGGTCCATGTGGGGAGGAGTGGCTGCCCTCCTGGATGAGTGGGGGCCACTGAGGGAGTATGGCAATGCCCAGAACTCCCTAGATGGATTGCTGGTTCTCCTGCAGCATGCTGGAGGACAGTTAGGATTTCATAAGAAAAGGGAGAGCTGTCAGGCCACCACAGCTCTTGCATGGCCTCTGATAGGAGCTGTGCACTTGACTACAGAAGATGCTCTGTCAGTCAGAGCTGATGTTTGCCACCTAGAAGGGGAAATTAAGTTAGAAAGAGACATGCAGATAGCCCAAGCAGATTTGAAGGATACATAAAATGAGAGGCTACTCTTCACAGATGAAAGTTTAGAGATATTAGCATGAAATTATGCTACACTGAGAGGGCACAAGCTGTTCAAAGTCAAGTCAGGCATACCATGATTTCTCCTGACTGGCATCGAGAACTGTGGGACCCCCATTGATTTTTCTGTAGATGAGGATGAGCCCCCATCTGACTGGGGACCTGAAAATGTGGAAAGTAAGCACGTTCATCCTCTGTTCCAACAAAAAATCAAAATGGAGCACATTCAACACCCTGACCCTCAAGCAGGGGGTGATGGTGCTGCAGCTGCTGCTGCCCTAATGGCTCCTCCTGATCAAAAGGTGCAGATTACAATGTGGAATTATACTGCTACTGAGTTATGGGAAATTAGGACTCAATATAACAAAAACTTAAAGAAATTTTCCAAATTGGCTGCTGTGCATGTGTGACACTGGCATGAGGGAAAACTGCTTTTGGCACATGAAATAAGCAAATTGGTCTCTATTACCATTCACCTTTCCTTTTCCAATGTATATATTCCTTAGCCACCTGAGCTGAGTCCAGCTCACTATTAAATTGGCTAGTGACTCAGTGTAAAGAAACTTGGCCCAATGTGGGGGACAAGCCCCAAGTCACCCCCTATTGAGGCATGCTTGATGAATTATAAGATATACTAATGGGTCTAGGAATGAAACATGCAGTTTATGCTGCTAACTTTGTAGAACCAGATAAAAAAATTTTGACTATGAGCATAAGAAACACAATTTTACACAGTGCCCTGAATCACTGTTATGAGACACTGGTACCTATTCTTAGCCCATTGGTGGGACAACCCATCTCCAGGGCTGCCCAAGTAGTAGTAGATCTAGGAGTATCTGACTACCTAAGGCAAAAAGGAGCTGGTATCAGGACTATGGGTCATGTACCATAGAGACATGACAGTCCAAACTGTGTGTTGCCTAGACAGATGTGGGCTGACCTAATAGCTGTCAGCACTAAAATTGGAGATATTGGTAGACAACCAAACTTTGTGCTGGTAAGGTTATGGAACAAGTTACCAAAAAAAGCAGAGATGCACCAAATTTAGAACCAGATTATCAGAGGGAGAAATGAACTTTGGTTGAAAAACTCGGTCCTTACCTTATAAAGAGACCACTGCTCCCCTGCCAAGGAGGCTTGGCAAACCCCTTTTGCCTTCACACAGGGGATGGGCCAACATCCCCAAATAAGAGCTATATATGGGGACACTGGTTATCAGAGTGCAAATATTGAGTTAACTATTTTTTGTTATCCCACTAATGAACTTAGAGTTTTGGCACTGGTGAATACTGGAGCAGAATGCTCCCTAACATATGGAAAATGAATTAAGGCAACACAACAGCAAACTATTCTGGGTGAATTCTGTTTCTGGTGCTAAGTAGTCAAAACCATCCAAAGAGGACATGCTAAGTGGTCACTGGTAAATGCACCATTCCCCAGACACATGGTGGCAGTGCATCAATATGGGTTACCAGGAGTCTATCAAGAAATCACTGCCACCATTAAGGAATTGGAAGGAGTAGGCATTATAATCCCCACTCACAGCTTATTTAAAAGCCCAGTCTGACCAGTGAAGAAGCCTGTTTCTGCCTGGATGACTATCGATTATAGAGAACTTAACCATTTAACCCTTCCTTTGTTTGCCAGTGTACCCAATGTGGGCTAATTTGTTGCAGGACTTAAGTGCCAGTTTCATTTTGTGTTGGAGGATCTTGCTAATGCCTTTTTTAGCATTTCTTTAGTTTCCTCCAGCCAGCCTGCATTAACCTTCATGGGGGGGATGGGATAACAACGGTGGGTGGACATTTACCATGCTACCACAAGGATATCTTCATGGCCCTACTATTTGCCATGGTTTGGTAACTCAAGATTTGAAAATGTGGAAATCTATGGCAGAGGTCACTCTCTTTCATTATATTGATGATATAATGTTGACAACTCTCTTGCAGACTTGGAAACCACCACAAATATTATCCCCTCTGCTGTTGTTGATAATGTGCAAAATTAGCCAACACCCCACACACCTAAGCAGCTAATGGCTCTCTTTGGTTTGTTGGATTATTGGATGCCATTTATACCCCATTTAGAAGAAATCCTAATACCTTTGTATGTCCTAATAAGGAAAGGAAGAACATGGAATGGGACATTCCACATTAAGCTGCCTTTGAAAAGGCTAAATGAGCCATCACAGAGGTTCAAGCTAAAAGGGGGTGTGGACCCAGACATGCCTTGTGAATTGGATGTGGCCAGTACCAATATTGGCTTTGGGTGGGGCTTGTGGCAAAGGCAACAGGCACAATGAGTTCCCCTCAGCTTTTGGTCTCAGCTTTGGAAAGGGGCTGAGCTATGATATACCCCTTAGAAAAACAACTATGTGCTGCTTAAAATGCCCTGCTACAAGTTGAAGGACTAACGTAAAAATGCCCTGTGTCATTGCACACTGCCATACCCATACAGGGGTGAATAAAAGACATAGCAAATAAACCACATTCAGGGAGGGCTCAGCTTAGCACTGACCAAATGGAAAGCCTATCTGCTGCAATGCAGTGTCTTTAACAACAGTCCCATAAGTGCAGAAATGCATGCTATTTTAGGACCAGTTTCCTATGTGGAAGAACAATGCTTGCCCCTCCCTGTTGATCCTTCCAAGGTGGCTGTTTCTGTGCCCACCATTGACAGATGTGGCAGTATTAAAGAGTCTTCCTGGTATACTGATGGATCAGCACATGGGCAGACCATCATCTTGCAGCAGTAGCTGTACAACCTAGTACAGACACCATATGGTGGGAAATTGGGACTATGCAAAGCAGTCCATGGGCTGAATTAAGGGTTGTATGGATGGTCATTGGTCACAACCAGCAGTTGCACTATTTTTACTGAAAACTGGGCAGTATACCAGGGGTTAACAGTGTGGATGGGCACTTGGAAGCAAGAGCAATGGAGCATTGCTGGCCATCCCTTATGGGGGAAAGAAATGTGGGAAGATATCTGGGATGCCTACTACAACTTCATGTTTCTGTCCATAACACTGACTCTTTATCTGGTGTGCCAGTTTGAATGTATTGTGTCCCCCAAACACCATTATCTTTGATGTTATCTTCTGTGGGCAGACGTTATCAGTGTTGATTAGATTTCTTTGAGTGTTACTTCGGAGATGTGCCCCACCCAGCTGTGGGTGATGACTCTGATTGGATAATTTCCATGGAGGTGTTGCTCCTCCCATTTGAGGTGGGTCTCAGTTGATCAGTGGAGCCATATAAATGATCTGACATAACAGAGGGAACACAGTGAAGCCGTGAGTGATGTTTTGAAGAGGAGCTACAGCTAAGAGGGACACTTTGAAGAAAGCACAGGAGCTGCAAATGAGAGACAGTTTTGAAGATGGCTGCTGAAAGCAGACTATTGCTCCAGAGAAGCTGAGAGAGGACAAATATCCCAAGTGCAACTAAAAATGACATTTTTGAGGAACTGCAGCCTAGAGAGGAACATCCTGGGAGAAAGTCATTTTGAAACCAGAACTTTGGAACAGACGCCAGCCACATGCCTTCCCAGCTAATAGAGGTTTTCCAGACACCATTGGCCATCCTCCAGTGAAGGTACCTGATTGCTGATGTGTTACCTTGGACACTTTATGGCCTTAAGACTGCAACTGTGTAACCAAATAAACCCCCTTTTATAAAGGCCAATCCATCTCTGGTGTTTTGCATCCCAGCAGCATTAGCAAATTAGAACATCTGGCAATATCAAAGCAGATACTTTAGCAAAAGTTTGTAGCCTGGAACCAACACGGAACAAGGCTGCTGAATGGCTAGATAGGAAAACAGGGCAACAAGGACACCAGACTTTGTGGAGACTAGTGCAACAATCCCAGTTACCCATCATGGGGCAATGGCTGAAAGATGTTGTGTTGTGGATGCCTGCCTCTCCTGCTCACTGCAATGACCAAGAATGCTTCCTCACCAACTCAGGCACATTGGCTGCAAGCAGATCCAATTCACCACATGGCAAGCAGACTACATAGGGCCCCTTCCCTTTTCTGAGGGTCAAAATATGCCTTTACAGCCATAGACATGGCTACTGGGCTGTTACTGGCCTTCCCAGTAGGAAAAGTGAACCAGAGGGCTACAATGAATAGCCTAGAGAAATTAAGTATTTTCTTTGGGGTCCCCACACTTATGGAAAGTGATAGAGGGAACCTCTTTACTGGACATTTAAGCCAAGCTAAGGCTACTGAACATGACATCTTATGGACATTTCACTTGCCATACAACCCCACAGCAATGGGGTTAATAGAAAGAATGTATGTGCTTTTGAAAGAGCAGCTAAAAGATGACAAACAGTCCCTGTAGCAGTGGACCTGTCAGTTATATCCAACCCTCATGAGCCTCAATTCATGACCTTGAGAGCCACTTCGGCACCTGCTGTATTGGAACTGCAGGGCCCATGCAAGTGCTGCAATTTCATGTAAAAGGACCAGCAATGTCACAACCACAATGACATGAAAATAATTTGCTCTTGCCTGCACACAAGCAATTGAAATTGAGGGAAATAAGGTTGATTGGCTGTGGTCTGGGCAATACAGCTGTGTTGGTTGGCATTGGAGTCATCTAAGATTTAAGCATTAAATCACAGTTTATATAACCAACCAGGGCACCCCTCCCCATACCTCAAGGTTCTGTATATATGACTTTGTGGACATGCATTATCCCTAAGCTAACTGTAGATTTTACTTCAGAAGACTCCCTGCAATTGCATTGGAGGATAGTGTGGTATCTAAAACCCCCTCACAGCACCCCTTCCTCAGGATATCTTTTGTCCACTAATGGAAACTTAGACTGGAAATTGTTAGATCAGGAGGGATTACCCTTATTGTTCCACTTAAACATCTTTGTTTTCATCCACAGCACCCTATGGACCTCAGTGCTAACTCATGCCCACAACTGAACCTGATGTTGGGTTTGCAGACTAGCCACCTTTACATGCTACTGGCTTTTCTTGGACTGTAACTCTTACAAATTTGACTGTGCAGAACACCCTGCTGGCTTGGCAGAATTCAATGAATCAGAAAATAAGACTGAAAATCACAGATTTTATCAATTGTCAGCAGCATCTCTCGGTGTGTTTGTTATCTCCTTGTGAGGGGATTCCTAGTGTTCTGTTGTCTCTTATCCTGCACTGTCTGCCCTATGTTCAATTAGTCTGCTGCATGGGTGTGGACTGTGAGGCCCCAGGGCCCCAGGGCCCCACCTTGCCCTCCATTATGAGCTGCACACAGCTGCCTACATGACCAGGAAAGACATTAACTCCCCTAATCACTGTTAACCAAATCTCATGGAAACCTGTTGTAGCCAAATCACGTGAGACACTGCTGATACTCCATTGTCACAAACCTTTATAAGCACCCCCACTTGGTAGTTCTCTGTGTGTGGAATTCTGACTTCACTTCACCCACCAGCCATCGAGAAGAATCTTCTTCTGTTTTGTAAGTCCCCAATTAAACTCACTGGTAATTCAGTGCCAGGAGTGTTATTTGGTCTTGGGGATAATCTGGGTTGGAACACCAGCCTCTTCCTCCTGCTTCTTGCTGGATGCTTCACAGTGTTCCCCCATTCTCTGGAATTTCAAAGTGGTTGATCAGATAGTTACTGCTAGTTCAATAGTTATTTTGTTGAAGAGACGTATTCCCAGAGCTTCCTACTCCATCTTCCCACAATTCTCCTCAAGTATATAAATTCTTTGACTCTGATCCTTTGCCTGGAAATAATAACATCTTTCATAACTAAATAATAGTGTTTTCCAAAAAATAATAATAACAATAATGATAAACATAGTGATTGCTAAATATGTTAGACAGTTTATGTACATTTTATTTAATCCACCCTGTCATTCTCATTTCCATTTCTTTCTTCATTTTCTGTTCTAAATGTTCCCCTCCACCTTAGAAAAACTTTACACTATATATACAACACAGTAAATATTTCACCACCCTTTATTCTGAAGCAGATGGCATCTGTTCCATGCTCAGCCCCATTTCAAGATTTGGAACCTGAGACATAGGTTAAATTACTTGCTCCTGTTAGGCAGTTAGGGAACAGTAAGGCTTACTTGATCCCAGGAATCAGGCTTCACATCCCTTATGTTCAATTTCTTAGCCATGCCATCTCCTTACTTTCCTGACCTTAGATGTAGATAAATGGAAGGGTCAATTAATGGAAATTGGAGTAAATAAGATAAGGAAAGCAGCGGGGACTAAATCTGCCAGACTCATTTTAACCTTTATCTGAGAACCATTTTGTGGATTTTCAGAAATAAATGTAAGATAGTTTGATGAAAAGTAGTTTCCTGCTAGGCACATCCCTTGTAAATTGAGTATAAGGTTGGGAAGGCTTAAATTGGGTTGCATGACAATTAATGGGTTTGGACAAGATTGTTCCTAAATTCCCTATCATAGCTAATTACTATTTTCTGATGCTATGAACATTAGCATGCCACCATAAGCATTCATATGCATAGTATCTGACTGTCTAATCCAAAAGAAAAAGAAGATGATGCAATGAAACCTGCATTCTTCTTAATTTCTAGTAGACAATGACTTTTAAATGGCACTTGATTTTTGATGATCCTATTTATCATTTTGCTTCTCAAGGTTGAGAGGAAGAGAATGTGTTACACACTATCATGTAGTGCATATTTCAATATAATATCAAGCTGTTGAGAATATGCCATGTGTTTCCTGCTAATGTTGGAAATCATTTTAATGAGCAAAAAAATAATCAAACTGTCCACTAGGTATATGGTGTAGTAATCAGTTGTTCTGGTTGATCAAGACAGGTTGGAGGGAACTGAACAGGAACCCTGGAGGATTTACTTTCAAGCTGCATTATTTGTCTAATGATACGGGGAAGAACCTTGTAAACCTAAGGTAATTTTAGGAGTTTAAGCAAGCTTTAGTGCTATGGGCATTATGGGGCAAAGAAAAACTGAATCACAATTTTTTGCAAAACTGTATAATACAGAGAAAATGCAATGTAGTCCCATCAAAGGACAGTTCATACAAATGTGCTCTATATCTCCTCCCTCCCATTTTCTAGAGGGTTTCTCTTTTCAATGATCTCTCTGTGCTGCTTGAGCAGTGTTCTAGTTTGCTAATGCTGCTGGAATGCAAAACACCAGAGATGGGTTGGCTTTTATAAAAGGGGGTTTATTTGGTTACACAGTTACAGTCTTAAGGCCATAAAGTGTCCAAGGTAATGCATCAACAGTCAGATACCTTCACTGGAGGATGGCCAATGGTGTCTGGAAAACCTCTATTAGCTGGGAAGGCATGTGGCTGGCATCTGCTCCAAAGTTCTGGTTTCAAAATGACTTTCTCCCAGGATGTTCCTCTCTAGGCTGCAGTTCCTCAAAAATGTCACTCTTAGTTGCTCTTGGGGCATTTGTCCTCTTTTAGGTTCTCTGGAGCAGAAGTCTGCTTTCAACAGCCATCTTCAAACTGTCTCTCATCTGCAGCTCCTGTGCTTTCTTCAAAGTGTTCCTCTTGGCTGTAGCTCCTCTTCAAAATGTCAGTCTCAGCTGCAATGAGTTACTTCTGTTTGTCAGCTCATTTATATGGCTCCAATTATTTAATTCAGACCCACCATGAATGGACGGGCCAACACCTCCATGGAAATTATCCAGAGTCGTCACTCACAGTTGGGTGGGGCACATCTCCACGGAAACACTCAAAGAATTACAATCTAATTATCACTGATAGGTCTGCCCACACAAGATTGCATCAAAGATAATGGCATTTGGGGGAACATAATACATTCAAACTGGCACATTCCACCCCCTGGACCCCAAAATGACATTATCTTTCCATATACAAAATACATTCATCCCACAACAATGTCACGGAAACCTAAATCATTTCAGTTACAATAAGATCCCATCAAAATCAATTATAGGCATGGTCAGTCTTAAGTCATAATTCCCCTCTGACTGTGGACCTATAAACTTAGAACAAGTTATGTGCTTCCAATATAAAAAGGAGAGACATTCATAGGATAAACATTCCCATTGCCATAAGGAGAAACTGAAAGGAAAACAGGGTTCACAGGACTAAAACAGTTCCTAAAACCTGCAGGACAAACTACATTAGATTTCAAAGTCTGAGAGTCATTTACAGAATGAAGTTGCATCGGGAGTCTAACCCTTCCTAAGGGCCTTTGTGGCAGCCCTTTACTATCCAAATGCTTGGGTGAGTGCTCCAACATATTCACACACTGGGGAGACCATCTTCTTGGCCCCACCCTCCTTAAACACTGGGGCAGCACCCTGATTCCCTCCCATCTCTGGGGCAAATACTCAACCCCTTCAGAACAGTTGTGTGGCAGCCAGGCTCTCCCCAGTTCCCTGGGAATGTGCTCCACCCTCTTAGGGACCTGGGGTGGCAAAACTTTTCCACAGCATTGAGGAGGAATGCCCACCCTTGACCTCTGGGGCAAACTCACCCTTTCCATACATGTGGGCCACTCTGCTCTCCCAGCTCTGTCTTTGAAGAAATTTTTCCTTCAATTTGTTCCTAGTCTGTCTACTCCAGTCCAGACCAGCAACAGCTCCATCTATAAAGATCTCACAAAAATTGTGTTGGCTTCGCATGAAGCACACGGGTTAAAGCCGTCAGACCATAGGACTTTCCATAAATCCTTTCTGCTTATCTCCTTTTCCAATCTTGGCTTGTACTGAAATGGAGGCTGGGTTCCATGTTTGGTTACATCCTCACGTTGGGCTGTAGCTGCTGGGATTCCACCCCATGGAAGCCCATAATTTTCCAATCCATCAGCTTCTGGTTTCTTTGAACCCAAGAGTTCAGTTCTAAGTTTATCTCTCTCTACTCACATTTTACTATAAGCTGCAAGGAGAAGCCAGTGTACATCCTCCACACCTAGTCTGGAGATCTCTTTAGCTAAGTATTCCAGGTTGTCGCTTTCAAATTCTTCCTTCCATCTGACACCAGGACTCAATTTTGCCAAATTCTCTGCCACTTTAAAACAAGGATCACCTTTATTCCAGTTCACAGCAACACATTCATCATTTTTCTTCAAGGCCTCATCAGAAGTATCTTTAGAGCCCATATTTCCACAGTATATTCAAAGCAGTTTAGGCCTTTTCTATCAAGCTCCTCACAATTCTTCCAGAATCTTCCCCTTATCCATTTAAAAAGCCACTCCAATATGTTTGGTATTTGCAAACTCAGCAGCAAAAGCACCCCACTTCTGGCACCAAAATCTGTTCTAGTTTGCTAATGCTGCTGGAATGCAAAACACCAGAGATGGATTGGCTTTTATAAAGGGGGTTTATTTGGTTACACAATTACAGTCTTAAGGCCATAAAGTGTCCAAGGTAATGCATCAACAATCAGGTACCTTCACTGGAGGATGGCCAATGGTGTCTGGAAAACCTCTATTAGCTGGGAAGGCATGTGGCTGGCATCTGCTTCAAAGTTCCGGTTTCAAAGTGGCTTTCTCCTAGGACATTCCTCTCTAGGCTGCAGTTCCTCAAAAATGTCACTCTTAGTTGCTCTTGGGGCATTTGTCCTCTCTCAGCTTCTCTGGAGCAAGAGTCTGCTTTCAATGGACATCTTCAAACTGTCTCTCATCTGCAGCTCCTGTGCTTTCTTCAAAGTGTCCCTCTTGGCTGTAGCTCCTCTTCAAAATGTCAGTCTCAGCTGCACCGAGTTTCTTGTGTTTGTCAGCTCATTTATATGGCTCCAATGATTTAATTCAGACCCACCATGAATGGGTGGGCCAACACCTCCATGGAAATTATCCAATCAGAGTCATCACCCACAGTTGGGTGGGGCACATCTCCACGGAAACACTCAAAGAATTACAATCTGATTAACACTGATTACACAAGATTACATCAAAGATAATGGCATTTGGGGGACATAATACATTCAAACTGGCACAAGCAGTATCTTTTTTTTACTGAATCATTCAAAAAAGTGCACTAGCATGCTCTATTAACTATAGGATTAAAATAACAAGGACAAAAGTCAGTCTTACTTGACCTGACAGCTTCCTTCCGGTACCAGTCTATTTCTCTACTCTCTTTCATAGCAAAATTGTATGTTTTTCAGGCTTTTAAAATTATTAGCATAGTATCATACTGTACTTAAGATTCCACAACAGTTTGTTTCCTTAAGCTTGTATTTTTCATTTGTCTGTTTTGATAAACATTGTTTGATTTATCTTGACTGCTATGTATGACTATATTTCAATTTATTATTCAGTCAACTTTTGACAACAATTGAGTTTTGTTTTGTTTTGTTTTTGCTATTTCCAACAATACTAAATAACTGTTCTAGTATATATTTTCTTTTGATCTCAGGTAAGGAAATCTATAGAGCATATACTAAAGAGTGGAATTGATGGGTAATAATGTATGCACATATTCATCTTTAAAAGATATTGTCAAATTGCTTTCCAAAGTGATTATACCATTGTCTCCTGCTACCATCACTATGAGTTTTCCAGTTTTCACACATCTTTGCTTATATAGTGTGTCAGAATAAAAATTTTATCAAATTGTTGTGGGTGAAATTTTAACTATTTTTTGTTTTATTTTTATTCTCCCGACTACTACTGAGCTAGAGCAACTTTTCATATATGCATTGAAACTTCCAGTTTATGACTATCTGACTTCCATATGCATCTTTTGCTGATTTTTCTTTTGGGCTTTGTTCCAGTTTGCAAATGCTGCCATTAATCAAAATACCAGAAATCAATTGGTTTTTATAAAGGGAATTTATTAGGTTACAAATTTATAGTTCTAAGCCCATAAAAGTGTCCAAATTAAGGCATCAACAAGAGGATACTTTCTCTGAAGAAAGGCCGATGGCTTCTGGAACACTTCCATAAGCTGGGAAGGCACATGGCTGGCATCTGTTGGTTCTTTGCTCCTGGGCTACATTTCAAAATGGCTTTCTCTGGAATGTTGCTGGGCTTCTGTCTCTCTTACCTTCTCTCAGTTCTCTGCTTGGTTCTCCTGGTGCATTTTTCTCTAAGCATCTGAGAGTCCTCTCTTAGCTTCTCCATGGCAAATTCAGTCTGTCTAATGTACATTTTCACTGAATTGTTACCACTTTTAAAATATACTTTGTTTTTTGATGCCTCCCTCAACCAGATCAATCTCTCCTAAAACTCATGTTCCACTCAGTATGTAAACTTCAAAGGATTATTGCAGGTTTTTATGTATTTTATTGAAAACTTATTTTTTGAGGAAGAACCAGTTGAATTTATCAGGGTAGTTAGTTCTTTACAATGGTAGTGCTTGGCTCGGGCCTGGGCAGGGGGTACCGCCAGACCCTCCCCATGCTACCTGGATCTCTAGAAGGTGGGACCTTTTTTTCCACTTTAAAGTCTTTATTATCCTGAACATAAAAGACAGAAGTCCTCTAGGATATAACAGAGTTCTTTATGTGGAAATATTATTTTTTTACAAGTGAAAAAATAAATAACTCTTGGAATAAGGCTTATATGCTAATATGTGCCACAAAAAGTAGAGTTCTAATATTTGACAAAATGTGCAAAGAAACAAATGCATAAACACATTACTGCTACATTAAGGCAATATGAAAAGCATACTTAGAAATCTCAGTAAATGGCAGGGTAAGTTTCTAGCTTTAATTAGCTAGTATTGCACCTGATAGTGTCATTTAGGTTTCCCTACATCCCAGAAAACCCACTAGATGACCAGCATCCAAAATGCCTAAGTGAGAGTGGAAAAATGTTTAAGAATACAGAAACAAAAAGAATAAAAACCCCTCCAAAACATATCGAGGCATCAACCAAAAGTTAGTACTTAAGCATTTATCCCTCACTGCCCCACCCCCAAGTAAAGTACACACTATCTAGGATACTTACGGTAAGGCTGTGAAAGTCTTGATAGTTCAACCAAAAGAACACCAATGGGTGAAGTTGGAGTGGGTGCTTGGGAGAACTAAAGGACCACCATGGCATGGACACCATGAAAATTCATCTCTAAGTGAGCAGCCATTTCCCTTCCCAAGGAGAATGTTCTCTTTTTTTAATCTTAAAATATTTCACGAAATCAAGTGTCCCAAAGAGTGCTTGATCACCCCACAGAAATCTCATAACCAAAATGGTAGTAGTTGACAATTGAAAAGTTGGAAGGGAGGAAGTGGGGAGAGAAAAGGAATAAGAATGCCACTCACACTGAGGTATCTATTTTCTATTAGCCAGACTGAGATAGCTTAGCATCTCCAAATTTCTTTTTGTCTGCATCTCCAAGCATCTGTGTTCACTCAGGTTATCTCCAAAATGTTTCTCTCAGCTTCTCTCTGAGCTCCTTCTCAACATGAGCTCTATTAAAGGACTCTAGTGATCTAACTAATACCCACCTAGAATAGGTGGGGTCGCATCTCCATGGAAATAATTTAATCAAAGGTCTCACCCACAGTTGGATGAGCCACATCTCTATGGAAACACTCAATCAAAAGTTTCCACCCAAGAAGATTGGATTCAAAGATCATGGCTCTTCTGGGGTCCATAATAATTTCAAAATGGCACAGGCTTTTAATGTATTTTTCCCCTTTTTTATTTGTTGTTAATATAGTCTGGATACCAATATTTGGGCGATTATATTCTTCCTGTCTAAATATTTCTTAAGCATGGTGTAATGTTTATGTAGAGAATTTGTGTGTGTGTAACTAAGGAGAGAGTCGGTTTACTCACACAAGTGGGGAGGACAGACAGGTCAGCAGCAGTGGGGACTGTGGGTACACAGGGACAGCAGGAAAGGGTGTGCCTGGATCTCAGGCATCCTTGCCGGCCTCAGGATGTTTCTGCCACAAGGGCTTGTCCAGGGTGCCACGTAGTCTGAAGGGCACACAGCAGTGGGGGCACTGGAAACAGATGCCACCGAGCCCCAGGCCATGCATGAGGCAGTGGCGGTTGAGCTTGCTGATCTAGGCACAGGCGTAGGGACACTGGTCGCAGGCATAGGGCTGCTCACCTGTGTGCGAGCGCATGTGCACCTTTAGGTTGCTGAAGGAGCTGAGGGTCTTCTTGCACACAGGGCGGGTCCGGCTCCACTGGCTGCTCACCCCAAGGCCCTTGGCCAGGGATGTCGGCCCCACCACGGCAGACACAGCCGTGGCCACCTCTGCCAGGCCCAGCAGTGGGTTCTCTGGGGCCTCTGCCTCTGTATGATAGATGGACATTCCGTGGTCCCACTGGGCGTGGCACGGCAATCTCCAGGCCTCTATAAACTTTCTGCCGCAGTGGAGGCGGATCAAGGCTTTCTGGTCCTCCAGTTCTGAGCCTTGCCTGGGACTGGGGCCTCTGAAGAACTGGCAGCCCAACTTCTTGTGGTCCATGAAGGCAGTAAAGTCCTCCAAAGGGAAGGTCTGCAGGCAGCGGTCGCAGGTCAACAGATCTGGGCTTCTGTCGGTCTCGGGCTGGCGGTAGAGAGGGTTGGGGATCAAAGGCATTCACAAAGCTCACTGGCTTTGCGTGCCAATGGCGTGGAGGGTGGCCCCTGTGGGCATAGATCTGGGGGAGTGGCGGGATTCACCCCCGAACCGGTCCGGCTTGGGCAGCTGCTTCGGCAAAAAGGGCCCTAACCCCGGGGCATGTAAGGGCTGCGCCTTTGGATACGGCTTCACTTCAGTGACAAGGTCCTGCATCTCCGTCTTGTGGTCTGGTTTAGCGGCGGACGTGAGGTCTACTCGGCAGAGTGTGCTGCCAGCCTTGCGGTGGAACTTGGGTCACAGGAAGGGAGGGTGGGCAGGCAATCAGAAGACGCGCTGGTTTAGCTCAGTCAGAGGCGTGTGTGCTCAGTCCAAGGCGCTCAGGTGAGTGTCTGCAGCCAGCTCGTGAGAATTCTTACCTGTACTGGCCCTGGCTCTGACTCCACCCTCTGTCATGGCAACTCAATTGAGGCGGAGCCCACTGGGACTGGCAAAGTGGCCAAACCTAATCACACCCAGTTGGCACAATGCTGCATAGAGGATGCTATTCCTGATGCCATTTTAGGGCAGGTGAAGTTGAGGCCTAGGGGGCCCACACACCCCCGCAGTGAGAAAATGGTGAGCCCATGTTTCTAAGTAGGTGCCTAATAGTAATCTAAGCTATACACACTAGGAAATGAATTCAACAAACATTTATTGAGTGCCTACTGTGTGCCAGGCCCTGTTTTAGGCCCTGGGAAATAGCAGTGAACAAAACGGATACAATCCCTGCCCTCATGGAGCTCATACCCTAGTGGGAAAGATGAGCATGTGAAATACAGACTGCTTTCCAGGATGACAAGTGCCATGGAGAAAGATAAAACTAGGAAGAGGGGCAAGGTTATTGGGGCTGACGGCTTCAGTTTTCTCCCCGCTGCCAGGTAAGGGTAGGGTGGAATTGAGGCCTGAAGGCAGAGAGAGAGCCAGCAGGATTTTGTATTCAAACACAACAAGGAGGAGGGTGACAGAGGGGTAGGTGACTGAGGTATGCAAAGAAAAGGGGTTAGATACAAGAGGATCTTCTTTATTTTGTTTTGTTTTATTTTATTTTTCAATTTTAGAACATTTTCATTGCTCCTAAAAAGAAAAACTCCATACCCCTTATATCCACCTATTGTTGACACTTAGCATTGGTTTTGTAATTTTGTTACAATTGATGAGACGATATTGAAATATTACTGTTAACTGTAGTCCAGAGTTTGCATTAGGTATATTTTCCCATATATGCCACCCTATTATTAACACCTTGTAATAGTGACGATTATTTGTTATAGTTCGTGAAAGAACTTTCTTATATGTTTACTATGAAACACATTCATCGTCCACAATAGTTTTCACTGTGTTATACATTCCCATGTTTCATCCTCTAGCTTTCCTTCTAGTGACATACATGACCATAAACTTTCCCTTTCAACAGAAATAACATGCACAATTCATTGCTTTTAATTACACTCATGATCATGGACTACAATCACATCTATCCATTTCCAAATATTTACCTTTTTAAAAATTCTGCATAAATAAGCATCAGCTCCCCATTACTCTATGCTCATTCTATTTCCTGGTAACCTATATTCTAGATCCATGAGTTTGCTCATTATAATTAGCTCATATTAAGGAGCTCATACAGTATTTGTCCTTTTTCATCTGGCTTATTTCACTCAACGTAATGTCCTCAAGGTTCATCCATGTTTTCACATGAATCTGGACGTCTTTCCTTCTTACAGCTGTATAATACACCATCGTATGTACATACCACATTTTGTTTATCCATTCATCAGTTGATGGAAACCTGGGCTGTTTTTATCTTTTGGCAATTTTGAATAATGACGCTCTGAAAATCAGAGTGTAGAAGTCTGTTTGTGTCCCTGCTTTCATCTCTTCTGAGTATATACCTAGTAGTGGCATATGGCAATTCTACACTTAGCTTCCCGAGGAACTGCCAAACTGTCTTCTACAGTGGCTGTACCATTTTACATTCCCACCAGAAGTGACTGTGTTCCTATTTCTCCACATCCTGTAAAACATTTGGAGTTTTCTGTCTTTTTTTTTTAATAGTGGCCAAACTAGTAGGTGTGAAATAATATCTAATTTTGGGTTTGATTTTCATTTCCCTAATAGCTAGTGATGTTGAGCATCTTTTCATGTGCTTTATAGCCATTTGAATTTCCTCTTTAGAGAAATGTCTATTCAAGTCCTTCACCCATTTTTAAATTGGGTTATTTGTCTTTTAATTGTTGAGTAGGATTACTTTATATATTCTGGATATTCAACCCTTATTGGATACGTGGTTTCCAAATATTTTATCCCATTGTGCAGGCTGACTTTTCATCTTCTTGAGAAAATCCTTAGAAGCACAAAAGTATGTACTTTTGAGGAGGTCTCATTTATCTATTTTTTTTCCTTTTGTTGCTTGTGCTTTGGGTGTAAAGCCTAAGAAACCACCACCTACCACAAGATATGGAAGATGCTTTCCTACATTTTCTTCTAGGATTTTCATGATCCTGGTTCTTGTATTTAGTTTTTTGATCCATTTCTAATTAATTTTCATGTGTGAGCTAGGCTTCCTCCTTCATTCTTTCAGATATGGATATCCAGTTCTCCCAGCACCATTTGTTGAAGAGACTGTTCTGTCCTAATTGAATGGACTTGGCAGCCTTGTCAAAAATCAATTGGCCATTCATATGAGGGTCTATTTCTTAATTCTGAATTTGATTCCATTGTTCAATATGTGAATGTTTATGCAAGTACCATGCTTTTATGACCACTGTAGGTTTATAATACGCTTCAAAGTCAGGATGTGTGGATTCTCCAGTTTCATCCCTTTTCAAGATGTTGTTGGCTATTAAGGGCCCCTACCCATGCCCATAAAATTGATCATTGTCTTTTATATTTCTGCAAAGTAGGCTGTTGGAATTTTAATTAGCATTGTGTTGAGTCTGTAAAGCATTTTGGGTTGAATTGACATCTTAACAATATTTAGTCTTCCAATCCATGAACATGGAATGACTTTCTTTAGGTCTTCTTTCATTTCTTTCAGCAAAGTTTTGTAGTTTTCTGCATACAGGTCCTTTACATCCCTGGTTAAATCTTTTCCGTGTGATGGTTAGGTTCATGTGTCAACTTGGTCATGTGATGGTGCCCAGGTGGGTGGTCAAGCATGCACTGGCCTGTTACTGCAAGGACATTTGTGGCTGTTTAATAAACCAGAAGGCTGGTTTATTAAATCATCAGTCAGTTGGCTGCAGCTGTGACTGATTACATTCAATGATGGATGTGTCTTCCACAATGAGAGAATGCAATCAACTGGATTTAATCCAGTCAGTTGAAGACTTTTAAGTGAGACAGATAAGGATCTTCACTTCTTCGGTGACCAGGGAAGCGTTTCTTGAGTTCATTGAAGTTGGCAGTTCATTGCCTGAGGAGTTCATCGAACACGTTTATCGGAGTTGCCAGTCTGCTGCCTGCCCTACAGAATTTGGACTCGTACATACCCACAGTTGCATGAGACACTTTTAAAAATCTTATATTTACAGATATCTCTTGTTGATTCTGTTTTCCTAGAGAACCCTAACTAATACATTCCTAGATATTTGATTCTTTTAGTTACTATTGAAAATGGAATTTTATTTTTGATTTCCTCCTCACATTACTCTTTACTAGTGTATAGAAATACTACTAATTTTTGTATGTTGATCTGGTATCCTGCCACTTTGCTGAACTCATAAATTACTTCTAGTAGATTTGTTGTAGAATTTTTAGGATGTTTTCAGTATTGGATTGTGCCATAGGCAAATAACTGAAAGATTTACTTCTTCCTTTCGAAATTGGATTCCTTTTATCTTTCGTCTTTGTCCTTCTTTGTCTCTTATAACCATTTTTCATTTAAAGTATATCTTGCCTAATACTAGTATAGCTATGCCAGCTTTTTTTGGTTACTGCTTGCTTGGGATAACTTTTTCCAGCCTTTCACTATCAACCTATGTGTGTCCTTGTGTCTAACTTGTCTCTTTAAAAAATCTTTTATTCACATGCCATACAATCCATCATAAGTGTATAATCAATGACTCCTGGTATAATCACACAGTTATGCACAATCAATATGAGAACTTTCCCATTTTTTCTGGATAAAAAAGAAAAGAATCCAATACCACTCCCTTATATCCTCTATTATTCAAATTTAGCTTTGTTATAGTGCCTTTGTTACAATTAATAAAATAATATTAGAAACTAAAAGAAAATGTTGACTGAGGAATGAATAGGGTCCATAACAGAACTCTGAATTATGCCAGTATTTAAAGGGCTGGCAAAATAAGAAGTACCTACAAGAGCCACTGAGAAGGACCAGCTGTAACTAGAGGGGCAGAAATGGTCAGGACACTATCAGCAGTGATTCTGATGAGTAGGGAGAGTTAGAGAAATCAAGTGGGGCAGATTACCAAGACTGCTGGCTTTCAGACTGAAGAGTTTTGGTTTGGACTCTAAAGCATAGGGAGGGACTGAATTTTGTTTTAGAAATGGCACTGTTATGAATTGAATTGTTTCTCCCAAAGACATGTTCAAGTCCCAACCCCTGGTTCTGTGAATGTGAACTTATGTGTAACTAGTAGGTCTGAAGATGTTACTAGTTAAAATGAGACCAAATTGGATTAGGAAAGCTCTAATCCAGTATGACTGGATGCCTGGTGTCCTTATAAGGAGAAGAAATTTGGACACAGAGAGACAGATATAGAGAGAGCTAGATGGCCATGTGACAGAAACAGATTGAGTTATGCCTGCACAAACCAAGGAACACCATGGATTGCCAGCACCCATTAGAAAGCATAGAATGGATTCTCCTTTTTAAGAGAAGGCATGGCCCTGCCAATACCTTGACTTTGGACTTCCAGACTCAGGAATGGTGATAAATAATTTTCTGTTGCTTAAGACAAAAGTATAATATTTGAATGCTATTGTTAACTAAAGTTACTGTTTACTATAGGCCTTAGTTTGCATTAAATGTATTTTCCCATATACCACCTGTTCCAGTTTAGACATATTGTATACCCCAGAAAAGCCATATTCTTTATGCAATCTTTTGGAGGCAGACTGATTAGTCTGTTGATTATGGTGGAACTTCTGATTAAATTATTGGATGCACACTTGAGAGGAATGTATATCCTGCTGTTGTGGGGTGCAATGTTCTGTAAATGTCCATTAAGTCTAGTACTTTTATCATATTATTCAAGATTTCTGTTTCCTTATTGTTCCTCTCTCTACATATTCCATCCATTGATGAATTGAAGTATCCAATTATTGTAGAAGTATCTACTTTTCCCTCCAGTGTTACAAGTGTTTGCCTCATGTATTTGGGACACTCTGGCTAGGTACATAAATATTTATAACTGTTATTTCTTCTTGATGATTGCCCCTTTTATTAATACATAGTCTCTTTCTTTGTCTCTTTTTTTTTATTAAATTCAGTTTTATTGAAATACATTCACACACCATACAATCATCCATGGTATACAATCCACTGTCCACAGTATGATAACATAGTTATGCGTTCATCACCACAATCTATCTCTGAACATTTTCCTTACATCAGAAAGAACCAGAACAAGAATAAAAAATAAAAGTGAAAAAAGAACACCCAAATCATCCCCCCATCCCACCCCATTTGTCCTTTAGTTTTTATCCCCATTTTTCTACTTATCCATACACTAGATAGAGGGAGTGTGATCCACAAGGTCTTCACAATCACACTGTCACCCCTTGTAATCTACATTATTATATAATTGTCTTCAGGAGTCCAGACTGCTGGGTTGGAGTTTGGTAGTTTCAGGTATTTACTTCTAGCTATTCCAATACATTAAAGCCTAAGAGGTGTTATCTAGATAGTGCATAAGAATGTCCACCAGAGTGACCTCTCAACTCCATTTGGAATCTCTCAGCCACTGAAACTATTTCGTCTCATTTTGCATCCCCCTTTTGGTCAAGAAGATACTCTCAGTCCCACGATGCTGGGTCCACATTCATCCCCGGGAGTCATACTCTGCATTGCCAGGGAGATTTACACCCCTGGGAGTCGGGTCCCACGTAGGGGGGAGGGCAGCGAGTTCACCTGTCGAGATGGCTCAGTTAGAGAGAGAGAGGGCCACATCTGAGCAACAAAGAGGTACTCAGGGGGAGACTCTTAGGCATCATTACACACACCTTTAGACTCTCCTTTGTGGTAATGAGCTTCATAAGGGCAAGTCCCATGCTCGAGGGCTCAGCACATCAAACTGCCAGTCCCAATGTTTGTGACAACATCAACACCAGTCCAGGTGAGGATGTCCAACACATCCGCACCTTCCCCCAGATCCTTGGGGCTGGGGAGGGGGAGGCTGCAAATATATTTTTTATTATCTGCCCAAATTACTCTAGGATGTGTCACTATTTCACTCCAGCCTATACTAACCTACCGTATCTCACTTCCTATTCAAAGTTCCATGCAATTGTGGTGTTTGAACAAATTGACTGTAGAGTTGTACTGTTTAGAAAATTTAGATCCTGTACCAAATAGATATCTATTCCCTTGGTCTCATATGAAAGTTGAAGTTTTAAAATGCAATGAGTTTCAACCTTTATCCTTTGGCCTGGCTTGCCCTGATCTTAACCAGATCTGCTTCATTCATATCACTAATTGAAGTCTGGGCTCTTTTTCAGCTTTTTTTTTTTTTTTTCTTTTTGACAGTGGCTGTATGCACTAATACTGACATTCATACCTGCTGAGCTCTAGCTCTGAGTTTCAGGTGTCTCAAAGATATGCATTGTTCCAGAGACCAAACAGGTTATACGCTAGGGGATCAGCATCTCAAAGTTTAGAGATAGGCCTTACAATTCAGTGATAGAGTTAACTGCTGTAAGAGCTTACAATCTAGGGACTATTACAATTATTATGTCCATGTTAGGCTATGTTCTAAGATTCAATTCTGAGTTTACAAATTGTAGTTAGTCCATATTGGTGAGGCATCATCCCTCTCACCATGTTTTCTCCAACACTTTTACTCCTATATATATATTTTCCTACAATTTTATAGAGTTATGCTCACATACCATACATTTATCCACAGTGTACAATCAGTTGTTCATGGTATCATCATAAAGTTGTACATATATCACCACAATCAGCACTTGAACATACTGATTACTGCAAGAAAAAAAATTATTTTTTTAGCAATAAGAAAAAATGATAAAAAGAAAAATAACATGTCATACAATACAATATACTACTAAGGACAGCAAATAACACCACTACCAAGAATCCCATATTCCTCCCCTATATCCCCCTCTCATATACATTTAGCATTGGCATATTGCCTTTGTTACATTTAATGGAGGTATATTACAATGTTACTGTTGACCATAGACTCCAGTTTGCTTTGATTATGTTTTTTCCTGAATACCATCCCTTTTTCAAATTTCTACATGGTTGACATTCATTTGCTTTCCCACATGCAAAAACATTTTTATATTTGTATATTTAGTAACAGTCATTGGCCACTCCAGTTTTTGCCATGTTATACAGTCCCAGTCTTTATCATCTATCTATACCTCTGGTGTCATACATTCTCCTATCCCACCTCTTTCAGCTTTACTCACAGACATCTTTGTTCAGTGTACTTACAATACCATGCTACCATCACACAGTATTATGCTATCTATTTCTGGATCTATGCAATCAATCCTAAACATTCTGTAGTCCTTCAGCATCAAATGGCTGATCTCTACCCTCTTTCTATCTCCTGGTCGCCTGTGTTGTCAGCTTTTAACTCCCAAAGTTTGTTCATTAATGTCTGTTCATATTAGTGAGACCATACAGAATCTGTCCTTTTGTTTCTGGCTAAATTCACTCAACATAATGTCCTCCAGGTTCATCCACATTATTACATGATCCATGTCTTTGTTCTGTCTTACAGCTGCATAATATTCCATCATGTGTATATACCACAGTTTGTTTATCCACTCGTCCTTTGATGGACATTTGGGCTGTTTCCATCTCTTGGCAATCATGAATAATGTTGCAATAAACATTGGTTTACAAATGCCTGTTTGTGTCTTAAGTTTTAGTTCCTCTGAGTATATACCCAGCAATGGAATAGCTGGGTCATATGGCAAATCTATATTTAGCTTCCTGAGGAACCTCCATACTGTCTTCCAGAGTGCTTGCACCATTCTACATTCCCACCAACAATGAATAAGTGTGCCTCTTTCTCCACATCCTCTCCAGCACTTGTCATTTTCTGTTTTTTGGATAATGGCCATTCTGGTAGGTGTGAGATGATATCTCATTGTGGTTTTGATTTGCATTTCCTTAATAGCCAGTGAAGTTGAGCATTTTTTCATATGCTTTTGAGCCATTTGTATTTCCTCTTCAGAAAAATGTCTGTTCATGTCTTTTGCCCATTTTTTAATTGGATTGTTTGTCTTTCTGTTATTGAGATGCAGGATTCCTTTATATATTCAGGATATTAAACCCTTATCTGATATGTGGTTTCCAAATATCATCTCCCATTGTGTAGGTTGCCTTTTTACTTTTCTGGCAAAGTCTTTTGATGTACAAAAGTGTTTAATTTTGAGGAGATCCCATTTGTCTATTTGTTCTTTGGTTGCTCGTGCCTTGGGTGTGAGGTCTAAGAAACCACCTCCTTTCACAAGATCTTTAAGGTATTGCCCTACATTTTCTTCTAAGAGTTTTATAGTCTTGGTGCTAATGTTTAGGTCTTTGATCCACTTTGAGTTAATTTTGGTATAAGGTGTGAGATGGACATCCTCTTTCATTCTTTTGGAAATGGATATCCAGTTCTCCAAACACCATTTATTGAACAGGCTGCTCTTTCCCAGTTGCTTCGGCTTCACTGCCTTATCAAAGATCAGTTGTCCATAGATGTAAGGGTCTACTTCTGGACACTCAATTAAATCCCATTGATCAGTATATCTGTCCTTATGCCAGTACCATGCTGTTTTGAGCACTGTAGCTTTGTAATATGCTTCAAAGTCAGGTAGTGTGACACCTCCCACTTCATTCCTCTTTCTCAAGACATTTTTGGCTATTCAGGGCACCTTACCCTTCCAAATAAATTTAGTTACTGGTTTTTCTATTTCTGTAAAGTAAGTTGTTGGGATTTGAATTGGTATTGCATTGAATCTGTAAATCAGTTTAGGTAAAATTGCTATCTTAACTATATTTAGTCTTCCAATCCATGAACATGGTATGTTCTTCCATTTGTTCAGGTGTTGTTCAATTTCTTTTAGCAGTTTCTTATAGTTTTCTATGTAAACGTCTTTTGTGTCCTTGGGTAAGTTTATTCCTAAATACTTGATTCTTTTGGTTGCTATTGTAAATGGGATTTTTTTCTTCATTTCCTTCTCTTGTTGCACATTACTTGTGTATAGGAACACTACAGATTTTTGCGTGTTGATCTTGTAGCCTGCTACTCTGCTGTATTCATTGACTAGTTCTAGTAGCTTTGCTGTAGATTTTTCTGGATTTCCTACATATAGAATCATGTCATCTGCAAATAGTGAAAGTTTTACTTCTTCCTCTCCAATTTGGATGCCTTTTATTTCTTTTTCTTGCCTAATTGCTCTAGCTAGAACTTCCAGCACAATGTTGAATGACAATGGTGATAGTGGGCATCCCTGTCTTGTTCCTGATCTTAGAGGAAAATCTTTCAGTATCTCCCCATTGAGTGTGATGTTAGCTGTGGGTTTTTCATATATTGCCTTTATCATATTGAAAAAGTTCCCTTCTATTCCTATCCTTTGAAGTGTTTTCATCAGGAAAGGATGTTGAATTTTGTCAAATGCCTTTTCTGCATCAATCGAGATGATCATGTGGTTCTTCTGCTTTGATTTATTGATGTGGTGTATTACATTAACTGATTTTCTTGTGTTGAACCAGCCTTGCATACCTGGAATAAATCCCACCTGGTTGTGGTGTATAATTCTTTTAATGTGCTGCTGGATTCGATTTGTGAGTATTTTGTTGAGGATTTTTGCATCTATATTCATTAAAGAAATTGGTCTATAATTTTCTTTTTTTGTAGTATCTTTGCCTCGTTTTGGTATTAGGGTGATGATGGCATCTTAGAAAGAGTTAGGTAGCTTTCCCTCTTCTTCAATTTTTTTTGAAGAGATTGAGCAGGATTGGTACTAATTCGTTCTTGAATGCTTGGTAGAATTCACATGTGAAGCCATCTGGTCCTGGGCTTTTCCTTTTTGGGAGCTTTTTGATGACTGACTCAATCTCTTTACTTGTGATTGGTTTGTTGAGGTCATCTATTTCTTCTTGAGTTAATGTTGGTTGTTTATGCTTTTCTAGGAAGTTGTCCATTTCATCTAAGTTGTGTAGTTTATTAGCATATAGTTGCTCATAGTATCTTCTCATTATCTCCTTAATTTCTGCAGGGTTGGTAGTTATATTTCCTTTCCCATTTCTGATTGCATTTATTTGCATCTGCTCTCTCTCTTTTTTTGTTAGCCTAGCCAGTGGTCCATCGATTTTATTGATTTTCTCAAAGAACCAACTTCTGGTTTTGTTGATTCTCTCTATTGTTTTCCTGTTCTCAATTGCATTTATTTCTGCTCTAATCTTTGTTATTTCTTCCCTTCTGCTTGCTTTGGGGTTAGTTTGCTGTTCTTTCTCTAATTCCTCCAGGTGAGCAGTTAACTCTTCAATTTTTGCTCTCTCTTCTCTTTTAATATAGGTATTTAGGGCAATAAATTTCCCTCTCAGCACCGCCTTTGCTGCATCCCATAAGTTTTGATTAGTTGTGTTTTCATTGTCATTTGCCTCAAGGTATTTACTAATTTCTCTTGTAATTTCTTCCTTTATCCACTGGTTTTCTCAGAGGGTGTTGTTTAGCCTCCATATGTTTGTGAATTTTATGACCTTCTGCCTTTTATTTATTTTCAACTTCATTCCATTATGGTCTGAGAAAGTGTTTTGTATAATATCAATATTTTTTAGTTTGTTGAGACTTGCTTTGTGACCCAACATGTGGTCTATCCTAGAGAATGTTCCATGAGCACTTGAGAAAAAATGTATCCTGCTGTTGTTGGATGTAGTGTTCTATAAATGTCTGTCAAATCTAGTTCATTTATCATAGAATTCAACATCTCTGTTTCTTTAGTGATCCTCTGTCTAGATGTTCTATCCATTGATGAGAGCGGTGTATTGAAGTCTCCAACTATTATTGCAGAGGTATCTATTTCTCCTTTCAGTGATCGCAGTGTTTGCCTCATGAATTTTGGGGCATTCTGGTTTGGTGCACAAATATTTATGACTGTTATGTTTTCTTCATGAATTGACCCTTTTATTAATATATAGTGTCCTTCTTTGTTTCTTTTAATTGTTTCGCTTTTGAAGTCTAACTTGTCTGATATTAATATAGCTACTCCCGCTTTTTTCTGGTTGTTGTTTGCATGAAATATCTTTTTCCAACCTTTCACTTTCAGTCTATGTTTGTCCTTGTGTCTAAAGTGAGTTTCTTGTAGACAGCATATAGATGGGTCCTGTTTTTTAATCCATTCTGCCAGTCTGTGTCTTTTTATTGGGGAGTTTAATCCATTTACATTTAGTGTTATTACTGTAAGGGCAGTACTTTCTACTACCATTTTGTTTTTTGGAATTTATATGTCATATCTTATTTTTTCCTCTCCTTTTACCTTTCCTGATAATCTTCATTTCTGCACTCTTCTCCAACTCTCTCTCTCCTGTCTTTTCCTATCAGCCTGTAGCACTCCCTTTAGTATTTCTTGTAGTGCTGGTCTCTTATTCACAAACTCTCTCAGTGTCTGTTTGTCTGAAAATGTTTTAATCTCTCCCTCATTTTTGAAGGAAAGTTTTGCTGGATATAGAATTCTGGGTTGGCAGTTTTTCTCTTTCAGTATCTTAAATATATCATGCCACTGTCTTCTTGCCTCCATGGTTTCTGCAGAGAAATCTGAACACAGTCTTATTGACCTTCCCTTGTATGTGATGGATTGCTTTTCTCTTGCTGCTTTCAGAATCCCCTCTTTGTCTTTGACATTGGACAATCTGACCAGTAAGTGTCTTGGAGTAGGTCTATTGGGATCTATTCTATTTGGGGTACGTTGTACTTCTTGAATCTCTAATTTTCTGTCTTTTGTAAGAGTTGGGAAATTTTCGTTGAATATGTCTTCTGTTACTCTTTCTGCCCCCTTTCCCCTCTCTTCTCCTTCTGGGATACCCATAACACGTATATTTGTGCGTTTCATGTTGTCACTCAGCTGCCTAAGAGCCTGCTCATATTTTTCCATTTTTTTTCACCATCTGTTCTTTTCTGTGTATGAATTCGAATGACCTGTCTTCCAGTTCACTGATCCTTTCTTCTGCCTGTTCAAATCTTCTGTTGTGTCCCTCCATTGTGTTTTTCATCTCCTCTATTGTGACCTTCATTCCCATGAGTTCTGCCATTTGTTTTTTTAAGTTTATGAATTCTTCTTTACGGTCAGCCAGTGTCTTCTTTATATCCTTCAGCTCTTTTGCTATATCTTCCTTCATTTCATCAAATTTATTTAGCATTAGTTCCTTCCACTCCTGTATCTCAGCTGAGCTATTAGTTTGTTCCTTTGGCTGGTCCATGTTTTCGTGTTTCCTGGTATGGCTTGTTATCTTAAGTTGTCTAGGCATCTGATTTTCTTGATTAGTTTATTTTGGAGCTTGTTTTCTGTCTTTTACCTAGTGGTTTTCTTGTTGGTTGGCTTTGTTCTCTGGCCTCTGTTATTCAGTTCAACTTATTCTAGACCTCTAACTTAGGTTCTATTTAGTTGATCAGAATTTTTCCCCTCTTGTTTTTTCTGTTTCTTGCTCTGCCTCTATGTAACCTTTTTGTGAGTGGGTCTCCTCAGATATGGTCAACCCTATCCAGATTTTCCCAGTCTAGTGAGGCCCAGGTCTCATTGGGATGGTATGGAGTTTTCCTGAGAATGAGACCCTCCTATGAGGCCTTTAGAATTGGTGCTTTTCCTCTCCTGTCCAGCAGGTGGCGCTGGCCAGCCCGCAGCTCCCCCACCAGTGTAAGGAGGTATGGAGCCTTTAGTTCTCCTGGTGACTCTGATCCTGTCAGGGGCGTGGCTGACTGAAGCCGGAATCTGAATTCCAGCCCCTGGGGTCTGAATTCCCAGAAGGAGGGCTGCCAGTTGAGCTGGACCTCCCTCCACTCTCCCAATCCTCAGAACTCCAGTTGTCTCTCAGGGGCACTATTCCCTTCTCCTCTCTCCTCTTTGGGGCCTCTCCAGGTTGATTCCTTGTTCAGCCTGAGTTGCCAATTAAAGACTGGGGTGGAGACCTTCAGTAGTGAATACGGAATTCAAAGACACTGTGGGTACTCTGTCTCCCCCAAGCCCAGCCTAGTTCCTCAACCTGGGCTTTCCGATAGAAAATAACCACATGTATTAATTTTAGATTTAAAAAAAAAAAAAAAAGTAGAAAAGAAATCAAGAAAAAGAATAAAGGAAAAAAAAATAGTCTCTTTTAAAAGTCTTTCCCCAGCCTGGAAGTTTTGTCAGTGTCAGAATAGAGCATTTAAAGATATGCTTTGGGCTATTGTCTGATAATTACTCTCCAACTGCTTCAGTTCCACCCCTGCTGGGGGCTATTGAAATGCAAAAAGATAAGGGATCAGTGAGAAGCCAGAAGGGACAAAATGTAGGGAAAAAAAAATGGCTTTTTTGGAGTCTGGGAATGGGTGCCCACTTTTACGTGCCCCCACTTCTCGGAGCCCAGCCCCTCTTTAGCACCCCAGCTCCGAAAGTTAGCTAAATAATTTGTTAATTAATTCTGCAGTTGAGGCTGGGTTGAGCCTCCCTTCTTGCCCTCAGCAGATTTCTGTTTTTTGTTTTTTTTTTTCCCCCTTTCAGGGAGCCGGCAGCAAGACAGTCTGTGAGGTCTGGGTGGGGAGGGGCGCCAGACCCCTGGTCCGGGGAACTTACAATGTTTGCTGGGATCTCTGCTTTTCCTCCAATTCCAAACTTGTGTCCAATGTGTGACTGGTTACTGGAGACCCCGAAAACACTATTTCATATAGTTCTTGGGTAATTGCCAGCTGCTCTAGGGGAGAGACAAAATTCTGCTCCTCACCACTCTGCCATCTTGCCCCGCCTCCTCTCTGTCTCTTTTAAGAGTTTCACTTTTAAAGTCTATTTTGTCTGATATTAGTATCGCTATCCTCACTCTTTTCTGGTTGCTGTTTGCATGCGGTATCTTTTTCCAACCTTTCCCTTTCAAACTATTTATGTCCTTGAGTCTATAGTGAGTCTCTCATAGACAACATATAAATGGATCCTGCTTTCTTTTCCATTCTCCTGGTCTATGTCTTTTGATTGGGGAACTGAATTCATTAACATTCAATATTATTTCTCTAAAGGCAGTACTGTCTTCAACCTTGTTGTCCTTTGGATTTTATGTGTCATAACTTATATCTTCTCTCTTTTTACCCCTTTAGTTTCCCTTGCTGGATATTTTGGTTTATGAAAGCTACCAGAATACAATATACCAGAAATGGGTTGGATTTTTCAATGCAGATATATTAGTTTATAAATTTACAGTTCAAAGGCCACAAAAATGTCCAAATTAAGGTAACAAGAGGAAAATACCTTCTCTGCAGAAAGGCTGCTGGCATCCATGGTTCCTCTGTAGCATGGGAAGGCACATGGTGATGTCTGCTAGTCTTTTTCTCCTGGGTTTTGGTTTCAGTGGCTCTCTCCAAATGTCTCTGGGCATTTCTCTCTCAGCTCCTTTGGGCCCTTGCTTGTTTCTCCTGGGGCATTTCTCTCTCTCCGTGTTCTCCCATAAAGAGTGCCAGTGCAGGATTAAGACTCACTTTGAATGGGCTGGGTCACATCTCAATTGAGCCCAAAGTTTCCCCCCACAATTGGTCTCCCCCCCCCACAAGAACGTATTAAAAGAACATGTTCTTTTCTGGGGTACCTAACAGACTTGAGCAAGAACACTGATAATCATTTCTATACTCTCCTCCAAACCTCACTCTCCTGTATTTTCCTGTCAGTCTGTAGCAATAACTAATATTTCTTGTGAAGCAGATCTCCATTTCATGAACACTCTTAGTTTCTGTTTATCTGTGAATATTTTAAGCTCTCCCTCTTTTTTTGCATTTTTTAAAATTCAATTTTATTGAGATATATTCACATGCTATACAATCATCCAAAGTGTACAATCAATTGTTCACAGTACCATCATGTAGTTGTGCATTCATCACCTCAATCTGTTTTTTGAACATTTTCATTGCACCTGAAAAAGTAAAAATAAGAATAAGAAATAATAGTAAAAAAGGACACCCAAATCATCACACCCACCTTATTTTTCATTTAGCTTTTTGTCCCCATTCACTCATCCATCCATACACTGGATAAAGGGAGTGTGATCCATAAGGCTTTCACAATCACACTGTCACCCCTTGTAAGCTATATCATCTTCAAGAGTCAAGGCTACTGGGTTGGAGTTTGATAGTTTCATGTATTTACTTCTAGCCATTCCAATGCACTGAAGCCTAAAAACAGTTATCTACATAGTGCCCACCAGAGTGACCTCTTGACTCCATTTGGAATCTCTCAGCCACTGAAACTTTACTTCATTTGATTTCACATCCACCTTTTGGCCAAGAAGATGTTCTCAATCCCATGATGTTGGGTCCAGATTCATCCCTGGGAGTCATATCCCATGTTGTCAGGGAAATTTACACCCCTGAGTCAGTTCCCATGTAGGGGGAGAGGATAGTGAGTTCACCTACCGAGTTGGCTTAGCTAGAAAGAAAGGGCCATATCTGAGCAACAAAGAGATACTCAGGGGGAGACTCTTAAGCACAAAATATAAGCAGGTTTAGCCTCTCCTTTGCAATAACGAGCTACATTAGGGCAAGTCCCTTGATAGAAGGCTTGGCACATCAAACCACCAGTCCTCAATGTTTGTGAGAATATCAGCAACAATCCAGGTGAGGAAGCCCAACACCTCTGCACTTTCCCCCAGCTCCTAAGGGGGGGCCTGCATATATATTTTTGTTCTCTGTCCAAATTACTTTGTGATGTGTTGCTATTTCACATTAACCTATGCAAACCTGCCAAGTCTCACTTCCTATTAAAAGTTCCGTGTAATTATAGCATTTGAACAGACTGTATGGGTTAACTTGTTTAGGAAATATAGATCTTGCTCCAACTAAACATCTCTTCCCTTGGTCTCACATGGAACTTGAAGTCTTAAAACACAGTCATTATTGTCCTTTACCTTTTGGCTTGATTTGCCCTAGTCCTAACCACATCTGCTTCATTCATGTCTGTAGTTGAGGTCCGGCCTCTTTTTTCACTTTTTTAACAGTTGCTGTATGTGCTAATACTGACATTCATATCTGCTGAGTTCTAGCTCTGAGTTTCAGATGTCACACAAATACCCAAATTTCCAAGGATTGATCAGGTTATACAAAAAGGGATCAGCATCTCAGAATCTGGAGATAGCCATTACATTTCAGGAATTGATGTGATTGCTGTAAGAGTTTACAATCTAGGAGCCTTACAATAAGCATTCCCCTTAATAGGTGTGATCTAAGGTTCAATTATAAGTTTACACATTGTAGTTAGTCCATGTTGGTGAGGCATTATAGTGTTTGCCATTCTTTCTGGCATAGGTCACTCAAAATTCTGTCTACAGGATCCATTCACTTTGTTGCATGTCTCACAGCTTCATTCCTTCTTGCAGTTGATCAATATTCCATTGTATGCACACACAACATTTCACCATTCTGTTCCTCAGTTCATGTACTTTTAGGCTACCTCAACCCATTGCAAATCAGGCATACTGTCTCCATAAACACCAGTGTGCAAATGTCCATTCATGTTCCTGCTCTCAAATCCTCTAAGTATATGCCCCATGATGAGGTTGCAGGACCCTATGGCACCCACATACTTAGCTTCATGTGGAACCACCCCACTGTCCTCCAGAAAGGCTATCCCTTTCTGCCTCCAAACAACAGTAAACACATACATCCTTCTCTCCAGCACTTTTATCCCTGTTTATATTTTTCCATGCAATTTTATAGAGCTATATTCACATATCATATAATTATTCACAGTGTAAAATCAATTCATGGTATCATCATACAGTTGTCCATTTATCACCAGGCAGCATGTGAACATATTGATTGCTATGAAAAAAATGTTTTCAAAAAATAATAAAAAGATAATAAAAAGAAAAATGGAATATACAATATAATTTAATAGTAGGGTTGGACACCAACACCGCTACCAAGAATCCTTTATCCCTCCCTTATATCCCTCTCTCATACACATTTAGCTTTGGTATATTGCCTTTGTTACATTTAATGGAAGAATATTACAACATTACTGTTAACCATAGACTTCAGTTTTCTCTGAGTGTGTTTTTTCCCCAATACCATCCCCTTTCCAACACTCTGCATGGATGACACGCATTTGTTCTCCCACATGCAACAACAGATTCATATTTGTACATTTAGTCACAATCATTGACCATTTATCACTCCAGTTTTTGCTAAGTTAAACAGTCCTAGTCTTTATCTTCTATCTTTACCTCAGGTGTCATACATGCTTCTAGCCCACCTCTTCCAGCTTAACTCACAAACGTCTTTTTTCAGTGTATTACAATCTTGTGTTGCCATCACACAGTGTTATGCTATCTATTTCTGGGTCTATACAGTCAAACCTGCTGAACATTCTGTAGTCCTTCAGCATCAAATGCCTGATCTCTACCCTCATTATATCACCTGGTAGCCTGGGTTATCAGCTTTTAACTCTCAAAGTTTTCTCATTAATGTTAGTCATATTAGTGAGACCATACAATATTTGTATTTCTTTTCTGGCTAACTTCACTCAAAATAATGTCTTCAAGGTTCATCCACATTATTATATGTTCCGTGTCTTTGTTCTGTCTTACAGCTGTGTAATATTCCATCATGTGTTTGTACCACAGTTTGTTTATCCACTCATCCATTGATGGACATTTGGGCTGTTTCCATCTCTTGGCTATTGTGAATAATGCCATGATAAACATTGGTTTACATATGTCCATTTGTGCCTTAGCTTTCAGTTCCTCTGAATATATACCTAGTAATGCAATAGCTGAGTCATATGGAAAATCTATACTTAGCTTCCTGAGGAACTGCCACACTGTCTTCCAGAGTGGTTGCACCATTCTACATTCCCCAAAGCAATGAATAAGTGTGCCTCTTTCTCCACATCCTCTCCAGCACTTGTAATTTTGTTTTTTGGATAATGGCCATTCTAGTAGATGAAAGATAATATCTCATTGTGGTTTTGATTTGAATTTCCCTAATAGCCAGGGAAGTTGAGCATTTTTTCATATGTTTTTGAGCCATTTGTATTTCCTCTTCAGAAAAGCATCTGTCCATGTCTTTTGCCCATTTGTCATTTGGGTTGTTTGTCTTTCTTCTGTTGAGTTGTAGGATCACTTTATATATTCTGGATATTAGACCCTTATCTGATATGTGGTTTCCAAATATTGTCTCCCATTGTGTAGGCTGCCTTTTTAAGTTTCTGACAAAGTCCTTTGATGTACAAAAGTGTTTGATTTTGAGGAGATCCCATTTCTCTATTTGTTCTTTCGTTGCTTGCACTTTGTGTGTAAGGTCTAGGAAATCACCTCCTATCTTGACATATTTAAGAAATTGCCCTACATTTTCTTTTAATAGTCTTATGGTCTTAGTGCTAATATTTAGGTCTTTGATCCATTTCAAGTTAATTTTTGTTTAAGTGTGAGATAGGGGCCCTCTTTCATTCTTTTGGAGATGGATATCCAGTTCTCCAAGCACCATTTGTTGAAGAGGCTGCTCTTTCCCAGTTGCTTTGGCTTGACTGCCTTATCAAAGATCAATTACCCAAAGATGTGAGAATCTATTTATGAACTCTCAGTTTGGTTCCATTGGTCAGTATACCTAGCTTTATGCCAGTACCATGCTGTTTTGAGCACTGTAGCTTTGTAATATGCTTCAAAGTCAGGTAGTGTGAGACCTCCCACTTCATTCCTCTTTCTCAAGATATTTTTTGGCTCTTTGGGGCAACTTGCCCTTCCAAATAAATTTGGTTATTGGTTTTTCTATTTCTGCAAAGAAAGATTCTGAGATTTTAATTGGTTGTGCATTGAATCTATAAATCAGTTTACATAGAATTGACATCTTAACTATATTTAATCTTCCAATCCATGAACATGGTATGTTCTTCCATTTCTTTTAGGCCCTGTTTGATTTCTTTCAGCAGTTTCTTGTAGTTTCATTTGTATAGGTCTTTAATGGACTTCATTAAGTTTATTTCTAAATACTTGATTCTTTTGGTTGCTATTGCAAATGGAATTTTTTCTTGATTTCTTCCTCCCATTGCACATTATTGTGTATAGGAACACTGCAGGTTTTTCCATGTTGATATTGTTGCCTGCCACTTTGCTATATTCATTGATTAGTTCTAGTAGCTTTACTGTAGATTTTTCTGGATTTTCTACATATAGGATCGTGTCATCTGCAAACAGTGAAAATTGTATTTCTTCCTCTCCAAATTGGATGCCTTTTATTTTTTTCTTGCCTAATTACTCTAGCTAGAAGTTCCAGCACAATTTGAATTGTAGTGGTGACAGTGGGCATCCCTGTCTTATTCCTGATCTTAGAGGGAAATCCTTCCATATTTCTCCATGGAGTATGATGTTAGCTGTGGGTTTTTCATATATTCCCTTTATCATGTTGAGAAAGTTCCTTTCTATTCCTCCCCTTTGAAGTTTTTTCATCAATAAAGGATGTTGAATTTTGTCAAATGCCTTTTCTGCATGGATAGAGATGGTCATGTGGTTCTGCTTTGATTTATTGATGTGTTGTATTACATTAGTTGATTTTCTTTTGTTGAACCAGACTTACTTACCTGGAATATATCTCACCTGCTTGTGGTGTATAATTCTTTCAATGTGCTGCTGAATTCAATTTGTGAGTACTTTGTTGAGGATTTTTGCATCTACATTCATTAAGGGGATTGTTCTATGATTTTCATTTTTTGTAGTACCTTTGTCTGCCTTTAGTATTAGGATGATGTTGGCTTTATAGAATAGAATTAATTATGTAGCTTTCCCTCCTCTTCAATTTTTTGAATATTTTGAGCAGGAGTAGTATTAATTCTTTCTTGAATGCTTGGCATAATTCACATTTGAAGCCACCTGGTCTTGTGCTTTCCTTTTTTGGCAGCTTTTTGATGACTGACTAAACCCATTTACTTGTGATTTGTTTGTTCAGGTTTTCTGTTTCTTCTTGGGTCAGTGTTGGTTGTTCATGCTTTTCTAGGAAGTTGTCCATTTTGTCTAAGTTGTCTAATTTATTAGCATATAGTTGCTCATAGTATCTTCTCATTATCTCCTTTATTTCTGCAGGATCAGTACTTATGTCTCGTCTCTCTCTCTCTTTTTTTGTTAGCCTAGCTAAGGGCCCATAAACTTTATTGATTTTCTCAAAGAAACATCTGGTTTTGTTGATTCTCCCAATTGTTTTCCTGTTCTCAATTTCATTTATTTCTGCTCTAATATTTGCTATTTATTTCCTTCTGTTTGCTTTGGGGTTAGTTTGCTGTTCTTTCTCTTATTTCTTCCAGGTGAAAAGTTCATTCCTTGATTTTTGCTTTCTCTTCTCTTTTAATATAGGGATTTAGGGCAACTGATTTCCCTCTCAGCACCACCCTTGCAGCATCACATAAGTTTTGATATGTTGTGTTTTCATTTTCATTTGCCTGGAGGTATTTAGTGATTTCTCTTGTAATTTCTTCCTTTACCCACTGGTTTTCTGAGGGTGTGTTATTTAGCCTCCATATATTTGTGAATTTTCTGACTTTCTGCCTGTTATTTATTTCCAATTTCATTCCATTATGATCCAAGAAATTTTTTTGTATAATATCAATATTTTTAAATTTGTTGAGACTTGCTTTGTGATCCAACATATGGTCTATCCTAGAGAATGTTACACGAGCACTTGAGAAAAATGTGTATCCTACTGTTGTGGGGTGTAGTGTTCTATAAATGTCTGCCAAGTCTAGTTCACTTATCATACAATTCAACATCTCTATTTCCTTATTGATCCTCTGTTTAGATGTTCTAACCATTGATGAGACAGTTTATTGAAGTCTCCTACTACAATTGTAGAGGTATCTACTTCTCCTTTACATGTTCTCATTGTTTGCCTCATGCATTTTGGGGCACTCTGGCTTGGTGAATTAATATTTATGATTGTTATATATTCCTGATGAATTGACCCTTTTATTAATATATATTATCCTTCTTTGCCTCTTTTAATTGTTTTACTTTTGAAGTCTAATTTTCTGATCTTAATACAGCTACTTCTCCTTTTTTCAAGTTGTTGTTTTCATGAAACATCTTTTTCCAACATTTCACTTTCAGCCTATTTTTGTCCTTGTGTCTAAAGTGAGTTTCTTCTAAATATCACAAAGATGAGTCCTGCTTTTTAATCCATTCTGCCAATCTATGTCTTTTTATTGGGGAGTTTATCTGTTAACATTTAGTGTTATTACTGTAAGGGCAGTAATTTCTTCTATCATTTTGTGTTTTGGATTTTATATATCATAACTTATTTTTTTCTTTCTCTCCTTTTACCCTTCCTGATAGTCTAAATTTCTACACTCTTCTCCAAACCTCTCTCCCCTGTCTTTTCCTATCAGCCTGTAGCACTCCTTTTAGTATTTCTTCTAGCACCTGTCTCTTATTCACAAACTCTCAGTATCTGTTTTTCTGAAAACATTTTAATCTCTCCGTTTTTGAAGGACAGTTTTGCAAGATACAGAATTCTTGGTTGGCAGTTTTTCTCATTCATTATCTTAAATACATCATGCCACTGTCTTCTCACTTCCATGGTTTCTGCAGAGATATCTGTACACAGTCTTTTTGAGCTTCCTTTGTATGTGATGGATGGTTTTTCTCTTGCTGCTTTCAGAATTCTCTTTGTCTTTGGTATGGTCTACTTGGATCTATTCTGTTTTGTGTACACTGTACTTGTTGGACCTGTAATTTTATGTGTTTCATGAGAGTTGGGAAATCTTCATTATTTCTCCCATTATTCTTTCTGCCCCCTTTTCCATTATCTTCTCCTTCTTGGACATCCATATCATGTATATTCATGTGCTTCATGTTCTCATTCAGCTCCCTAAGAACCTGCTCATATTTTTCCATATCTGTTTTTAGGTGTGTATGATTTCAAATGTGCTGTCTTCCAGTTCACTGATCCTTTCTTCTGCCTGTTCAAATCTACTGTTGTATGTCTCCATTGTGTTTTTCATTTCTTCTATTGTGCCCTTCATTCCCAGAAGTTCTGTCATTGTTTTTTCAAACTTATGAATTCTTCTTTATGGTCATCCATCATCTCTTTTGCCACATTTTCCTTCAGCTCATTGATTTGGTTTAGGAGATTTGTTTTAACACCTTTAATTGGTTGTTTCAATTCCTGTAACTCAGTTGACCTGTTAGTTTTTTCCTTTGGCTTGTCCATATTCACCTGTTTCCTAGTATGGCTCATTATTTTTAGCTGTCTTGGCATCTGAGTTTCTTGATTAGTTTATTCTGGAGCTTATTTTCATTCTGTTACCTAGGATTTTCTTGTTTGTTGGCTTTGTTCTCTATACTTTGGTATTCAGTTCATCTTTTTCTAGGCCCCTACCATAGCTTCTATTTAGTTGATCAGAATTTTCCTCCTCTTGTTTTTCTGTTTCTTGCTCTGCCTCTATGTAACATTTTTGTGAGCGGTCTCCCCATATATGGTTGACCCCAATCAGATTTTCCCATTCCAGATAGGCCCAGGTCTCAGAAGGAGGGTATGGAGTTTCCCTGAGAATAAGAAACATGCAGGTTTTCAAACCCTCCTGTGAAGCCTCTAGACTCTGCTTTTCCTGTCCTGTCCAGCAGGTGTTGCTTGTGAGCCTGCAGCTTCCCACCAGTGTAAAGAGATGCCACTTATGCCTTTAATTCTCTGCAGACCTTGTCCCTGCCAGGGGCATGGCTGACTCAAGCTGTTTTCTGTTTTGCAGCCCCTGGACACTGAGTTCTCTTAAGGAGGGTGGCCACTTGAGCTTTGCGCCACCCTCCCCTTTTCTTGGGGAAACTATGCCCTTCAGGGGATTGTTTCCCCCACTAGACTCATTGTTTTTTCTCTCAGAGCTATCTTAGCTCCACTCTTGCCTGGGTCCAGCAGCCTATTGCAAATATTTGAGGGTGTCTGTAATGAGCTACTTAGAACAGTTATTTCAAAAAAAAAAAAAAAAAAAAGAGTAAGAAAAAGAAATCCCTTTTCAAGGTCTTTCCCCAGCCCCCAAGTTTTGTCAGTCCCAGTATAGACTATTTAAAGATAAGCCCTTTAGGCTATTATCTCTTTCACCTGAATAGTTACTCTGAGACAACTTTAATTCCACTCTTGCAGGGGGCAGGTCTGAGGCAGCAGCTAAGATGCACTATTGAAATGCAAAATGATAAAGAGTCTGAGAGGAAGAAAAGATGAAAAAAAACCAAAGCACTCATTTTTCATAGTGAGACCCCAGCTTCCTGTGTTTACAGATGGGATTTGGTACACATTTTTATGTGCCCCTTTCTGTTGGAGCCCAGCCCTTTCCAGTATTCTGAACACCTTCAACTCCAACAATCTCTGTTTTTTTTTTTTTTTTTTTCTATTTTTCTTAGCACTGTCTCCTTCCTGCCAGGCTGATTGTTCACAGATTCTTTAGTACCTGCTCTCAGGTTATCTGTGCTTGAAGGTTTTATTCAGCTGTCCAAGTATGTTAACCTTCAGTTGGGGCCAGGTTGAATCCCCTCCTTGCTCCCAGCACAGATTGTTTCTTTTTCCCTTGGGGAAGTAGCTCCAATACAGTCTGTGGTGCCTGGGGGGAGGGGCAACAGCCCCCTGGCTGGAGAAACTTACAGGTATTTCTTTGATCTCTGCTGCTCCACCCATTCCAGACTGCTGCATAATGTATGACTGATCAGACTTCCCTGAAATGGCAGTTCCACACAGTTCCTGGCTATTTACCAGCTGCCCTAGAGGAGTAACTAAATTCCACACCTCACCACTCTGCCATCTTGCCCAACCTGATCTCTCATATAAATTTGATGATTGACTTTTCCATATAGCAAGGAAGCTTGATGGAATTTTGATTGTGGTTGCACTGAATCTATAAATTGCTTTGGGTACTATTGCTATCTTGATGTTATTTAGTCTTACAATCCATGTACATGGAATATCCTTTCAGTAACTCAGGTCTACTTTAACTTCAGCAACACTGTTTAGTTTTTTGTGTAAAATTCCTTTATATCCTTCACTATATTTATTCCTACATATTTTATTTTTTAGTTACTATTGTGAATGGAATTTTTTTCTTGATTTCTTCTTCTGATTGTTCATTGCTTGTTTATAGAAATAATACTGATTTTTTGGTGTTGATCTTGTACCCTGCCACTTTGCTGAATTCATTTATTAGCTCTAGGAGCTTTGTTGTGGTTGTTTCAGGGTTTTCTGTATGTAGGATCGTATCATCTGCAAATATGAAAGTTTTACTTCTTCCTTTCCAATTTGGATACCTTTTATTTCTTTTTCTTGCCTGATTACTCTGGCAAGAATGTCCAGTACAATGTTGAATAACAGTGGTGACAAAGGCCATCCTTGTATTGTTCCTGATCTCAGAGGGAAAGCTTTTAGTCTTTCACCATTAAGTAGGATATTAGCTGTGGGCTTTTTATATATGTCTTTTATTGTGTGGAGGAATTTTCCTTCTATTCCTAGTTTTTGAAGTGTTTTTACCAAGAAAGGTGCTGCATGTTTGTCTAATGCCTTTTCTGCATCAATTTATATGATCACTTGTGTTTTTTCCCTTCATTCTATGATTGTGGTGTATTGCACTAATTGATTTTCTTATGTTAAACTAACCTTGCATAACAGGGAGAAAATCCACTTGGTCATGTTGTATAATTCTTTTAATGTTTGATTCGGTTTGCTTCTATTTTTCTGAGGTTTTTTGCATCTATATTTGTTCTGGTTTGCTAATGCTGCCATTATGCAAAACACCAAAAAATGGATTGGCTTTTTAAAAGGGGTTTTCTTTGGCTACAAATTTACAGTTTGAAATGTCCAAACTAATGCATCAACAAGAAGATACCTTCACTGAAGAATGACTGATGGCATCCAGAAACCTTTGTTAGCTGGGATGGCATGTGGTTAGCTTCTGCTGATTTTTTGCTTCCAGGTTGCATTTTAAAATGGCATTCTTCAAAATGTCTCTGGGTCTCTCTTAGCTGCTTTTGGGGTGTTTAGTCCTCTCTTAGCTTCCCTGGAGCAAACTCTGGACTTCATCTCTTAGCTTAGCATCTCCAAACATCCTTCTGTCTGCATCTCCAAGTGTCCAGCACCTGCGTCAGCCCTTAGTTTCTCTCCAAAATGTCCCTCTCAACTGCTCTGAGCTCCTTCTGTTTGTGAGCTCTTTTATAGGAGACAAGTGATTAAATCAAGACCCACCCTGAATGGGCAGGGTCCATATTTCCATGGAAATAATTTAATCAAATGTTTCAGGTACAGTTGATTAACATCTCCATGGAAATAATCAAAAGATTACAACCTAGTCAACACTAATATGTCTGCCCCCACAAGATTGTATTGAAGAATTTCACTTTTGGGGGACATAATATATCCAAATTGCCACAATATTCATAAGGGTTGTTGGTCTGTAGTTGTTTTTCCTGTGGTAACTTAATCTGGCTTTGGTATGAGGTTGACGCTTCATTGAAAGAAGTATGGAGTATTCCCTCTTTTTCAATTTTTGGAAGAGTTTGTGCAGAATTGAAGTTAAGTCTTCTTGTAATGTTTGGTAGAATTCCTCTGTGAAGCCACCTTGTCAAGGACTTTTCTTTGGTGGGAGGCTTTTGATTACTGATTCAATCTCTTTCATAGTAATTGACTTGTTGAGATCTTCTACTTCTTCTTGAGTTAATGTATGTAGTTGTGTGTTTCTAAGAATTTGTGCATTTCATCCAGTTTGTCTAATTTGTTGGCAGAAAGTTGTCCATGTAATCCTGTTATATCCATTTTTATTTCAGCAGGGCAGGTAGTGATGTCCCATTTTACATTTTTGATTTTTTTATTTGTATTCTCTCTCTTTTCTTCAGTCTAGACAAAGTTTTATAAATGCCATTGATATTTTCAAAGAAGCAACTTTTGCTTTTGTTGATTTTCTCTACCGTTTCTTTGTTTTCTATTTATTTATCTCTGTTCTAATCTTTCTTGTTTCCTTCCTTCTGCTCAATTCAGTTTAGTTTGCTCTTCTTTTTCCAATTCTTCCAGTTTTAAGATTATTTCTTTGATTTGAGTTCTTTGTTCTTTTTTAGTGTGAACATTTAGAGCTCTAAATTTCCCTCAACACTTCCTTTGCTGCATAACAAAAGTTTGGAATATTGTATTCTCATTTTCATTCACTTGAAGATATTTCCTAATTTTGCTTCTGATTTCCTCTTTAACCCATTGGTTGTTTAAGAGTATGTCAATTTCCACTTATTTGTAAAAGTTTCATTTCTCTCTCTGTTCCTAATTTCTAGCTTCATTGTACTGTAGTCAGAGAATATTCACTGTATGATTTCAATATTTTTTAATTTATTGAAACTTGTTTTATGACCCAATGTATGGTTTAAACTGGAGAATGATCCTTGTGCACTCAAGAATATATATTCTGTTTCCATTGGCTGCACTGTTCTATATATGTCTGTTAGTCCTGTACTTCTTTATTGATTTTCTGACAAGAAATACTATCAATTATTCAGAGTTGTGTGTTAAAGTCTCCTACTAATAATGTAGAACTTTCCATTTCTCCCTTGAAGTCTGTCAGCATGTGCTTGATATATTTTGGGCCTCTAATGTTAGGTACATATATATTTATAATTGTTACATCTTCTTGTTTAATTTTCCCCTTTATCAATTCATAATGACCATTGTTGTTCATCTTAACTCTTTTTTACTTAAAGTCTATTTTATATGATATTGGCATAGCCACTCCAGCTCTCTTTTCATTACCACTTGCATGGTATTTATTTTTCCATCATTTTACTTTCAGCCACTTGTTTTACTTGAAGGTGAGTCTCTTGCAGACAGTGTGTACTTTGGTCATGCTTTTTTATCCATTTGCCAATCTCTGCCTTTTGACTGGAGTGTTTACATTTAAAGTCACTATTGATAATAATATGGGACTTTCTTCTTCCATTTTGCTCTTTAGCCTTGTAATTCTTATACATTTTGCCCTTCACATCCATTAAACCCTGTTTCTGTAGCTTTTGCTTTTTTTGCTGGGTATCTTCTCATTTCTATCTGGATATATTTTTCTTATATTTTCCTTATGGTTACCATAGGATTAAAAATTAACTTCCTAAATATATAAGTCAAATTTGGTTTGATACCAACTTAATTTCAATAGCATGCACACATACTATTCCTATAACCTGTACTCCCCCCATTTTCTGTACTTGTTACCACTTATATCTTTGTACATTTTATGTTCAAAAACCTAGACTTATCATTACATTTGTGCATTTGCATTTTAGCATCTGTAGGAAGTTAAGAAGTGGAGTTACATACCACAAAGTACAATATAATAATACTGGAATTTATAATTGCTCAAATGGTTACCTTTACCTCAGGTCTTTATTTATTTATGCTGCTTTGAACCACTGTCTAGTGCCCTTTTCTTTAATTCTGAAGAACTCCCTTTAGCATTCCTTGTAGAGCTGGTCTAGTGGTGAAATTCTCCCTTAGCTTTTGTCATCTAAGAATGTCTTAACCTCTCCCCCATTTTTGAAAGAGAGTCTTGCTGGCTGTAAAATTCTTCACTGGTGGTTTTCTTTCAGCACTTTAAGGATTTCAATCCACTGCTTTCTTCCTACCATGGTTTCTGATGGGAAATCATTTTTCAATCTAATTGGGACTCCCTTGTATGTAACATGTTACTTTTTTCTTACAGCTTTCAGAACTCTTTCCTTGCCATTTGCATTTGATAGTGTAATCAATATATCATGGGGAGTAATTTCCTTATGTTTATCTTGTTTGGTGTTCTCTGAGCTTCTTGGATATGCATGTTCACATCTCTTGCTAAGCACAGGAAGCTCTGTGACATATTTCTTTGACTATTCCTTTGGCCCCTTTCTCTCTTTTCCTTCTGGGGCTCCCAAAATTCATATATTGATGTGCTTGATGGTGTCCCATAGCTTTCAGGCTATTTTTGCTTTTAATATTTATTTTTTCTTTATGCTCATCAGCCTGGTCATTTCAAGTGTCTGTCTTCAAGTTCACTCTTTCTTCCCTCTGCCGGCTTCAATCTGCTCTTTAAACCTTCCTGGCATTTTTCATTTAGTTATTGTGCTCTTAAACTCTGTTAGTACTGTTTAGTTCATTTTTAAAATTGCTATCGCTTTACTTAGACTCTCATACTGTTCATTCATTGTTTTACTTATTTCCTTTATTTCTTCCTTAGTACTTTCCTTCACCTCCTTTAGCATTTTTAAGATCACTTTTTTAAAGAACTTGTTCATTATGTTCACAGGCTCCTCTCCTTTGCTTGTATTTTCTGCATTTTATCTTCTTCCTTTGGATAGGCCATCATTTCCTCTTTCCTTGTTTGCCTTGTACTCTTGTTGCACACTGTGCATTCTAATATTTTAAAAAGGTAACCCTGAGTTTTACCCCCTAGGAGGTCTGTTTCTTGGTTTGTAGGTAAATGATTATTAGACATTTTCTTGATCTTCAGCCCTACTATCAGGGAGGTCTGCCTAAGGTAATACTATGTGCATGGTTTCTCCATGTCTCTCTGGACTTCTGTCTTGTTCTTGGATTTTGCTTTTTAGATGTTTTCAAGTTCTACTGTTTGGTTGTCCTCAACATTTGCCTGGTGACACACCTCCCTCTCCTGGGTATTTGATGCTGGCAGGCCTTTTCCCATACTGTCCACCTGAATAGTTTTATTACCTATTTTTTTTAATCTCATACTGCTTTTGCTTGGAGGGCAAATTCTGGGAGGAGGGTCACCCCAGAGAATACTTTCCCATATCAGTCTTTCTCAGACAAAACAGGACCAGGAAACCACAAAAGGGGCACTCACTGTCTCCAAAGTACTTTGGGGAGTTGTTCCAATTTGCCAGTGCTAGCATTATGCAAAATAACAGAAATGAATTTGGTTTTATAAAGGAGGTTTATTTGGTTACACAGTTACAGTCTTAAGGCCATAAAGTGTCCAAGGTAATGCATCAACAATCGGGTACCTTCACTGGAGGATGGCCAGTGACATCCAGAAAACCTCTGTTAGCTGGGAAGGCACATAGCTGGCATCTGCTCTGGAGTTCTGGTTTCAAAATGGCTTTCTCCCAGGATGTTACTCTCTAGGCTGCATCTCCTCTTCAAAATGTCACTGTCTGTTGCTCTTGGGGTGCTTGTCCTCTCTTAGCTTCTCAGGAGCAAAAGACTGCTTTCAAAGGCCATGTTCAAAATGTCTCTGTAAGCTGCAGCTCCTCTCTCAGCCCCTGTGCATTCTTCAAAGTGTCCCTCTTGGCTGTAGCTAGTTGCTCCTTCTGTCTGAGCTTATATAGAGCTCCAGTGAACCAATCAAGGCCCACACTGAATGGGCAGGGCCACACCTCCATGGAAATTATCCAATCAGGGTTATCACCCACAGTTGGGTGGGTCGCATCTCCATGGAAACACTTAAAGAATTACAATCTAATCAACACTAATATAACTGCCCACACAAGATTACATCAGAGATAATGGTGTTTTGGGGGGGCATACTTTCAAACTGTCACATTCTACCCCCTGGACCCCAAAATGACATGATCTTTCCATATACAAAATACATTCATCCCATCACAATATCACAAACACTTAAATCATTTCAGTAACAATAGGTAAATACAAGATCCCATCAAAATCTGTTACAAGCATGGTCTGTCCAAAAGCAAAATTCCCCTCTGGCTCTGTACCTGTGAAACTTAGAGTAAGTTATCTGCTTCCAATATACAAAGGAGGGACAGTCATAGGGTAAACATTCCCATTGTCATAAGGAGAAACTGAAAGGAAAACAGGGTTTAAGGGTCCAAAACAGTAACTAAAACCTGCAGGGCCAACTCAATTAGATTTCAAAGTCTGAGAGTCAGAGTCATTTACAGAACTTCATTTTCTCCTTGGGGCTTGAGAGAGTGGGAGTCCCACACCTTCCAAAGGTTTATGCAGTAGCCCTTTTCTCAACAAATGCTGGGGTGAGTGCTCCAACATTTCCACACATTAGGGAGACCACCTTCTTCTTGGCTCCACCCTCCTCAAACATCAGGGTGCCACCTGGACTCTGCCTTTCTGGGGCAGTCTTAAGGCCATAAAGTGTCCAAAGTAATGCATCAACAATTGGGTACCTTCACTGGAGGATGGGGAATGGTGTCCGGAAAACCTCTGTTAGCTTGGAAGTCACATGGCCGGCATCTGCTCTGGAGCTCTGGTTTTCAAAATGGCTTTTTCCCAGGATGTTCTTCTCTAGGCTGCAGCTCCTCTTCAAAATGTCACTCTCAGTTCTTCTTGGGGTGTTTGTCTTCTCTTAGCTTCTCAGGAGTAAAAGATGCTTTCAAAGGCCATCTCCAAACTGTCTCTGTAAGCAGCAGCTCATCTCTCAGCTCCCGTGCATTCTTCAAAGCGTCCCCCTTGGCTGTAGCACATTTGGTCCTTATCGCTGAGCTTATATAGTGCTACAGTAAACTAATCAAGGCCCACACTGAATGGGCAGGGCCACACCTCCATGGAAATTATCTAATCAAGGTTATCACCTACAGTTGGGTGGGTCACATCTCCATGGAAACAATCAAAGAATTACAGTCTAATCAACACTAATATGTCTGCCCAAACAAGATTGCATCAGAGACAACGGAATTTTGGGGGGACATAATACATTCAAACTGGCACAGGAGTGGGTCAGGAATGGCTCCAAATTCTCTGATGGCCCCCCTAAGCTGAGCTTTCCTGGCCTTCCCAGCATATACAGCCCTTCTGTTAACTGTCACCTGTAGCCCTGTGGAAGTGTTGCATTTTAAATCTCCACCACCCCTTACCCCATCCACGGAGGTGTAAAACAGTGGACTTTGTTGTGAGGGCTTGAAACAATAGCTGCCCTCAGAGCCAGGAATCAGTAATCTGATTTTGTTAATCAAAAGCCATGATCAACCATGGGCCATGCTCAGTGCTTTTCTTAGGAAAGAGGATTTTTATGCCCCTTTCTGTCACCAGCAAATTACCCAGTGGCTGGACTCCACAGCACCCTGCTGTGAGAGTTGAAGATGCATGCAGGTAGTTGCCATGTGGAAAGAGTAATTTAGAGTTCTTTACCATAATTTTATGCCTCTTCCTCCTGCTCTTCCATGGAAGCTGCACAGTGTTATTCTGGCCTCTGGAATTTAAAAATAGTTGTTTCAGACTGTTCCTGCCTGTTTAATAGTTGCTTTGTTGGAAGGAATGAGTCCTGAAGCTCCCTACTCTGCCATCTTCCCTGAAAGTCCACATATATCTATTTTAATAACATCACCTTTAAAGTCTAGAGCCACACTAATAAGATGCTCACATTGGATGTGGAATTGAAATTTTAATGTCTGGGTTGAAAAATCTTGTTACAATTTCATAAAGGAATACCTCTTCTTGCCACAATTTTCAAAAAAGCCATTTCCAATATTAATTTTAAACTGAAGACATTGACTTGCCTGTGGGCATCATTGTTATTGAAAATAGGATTGTATAATGTTGCCATTCCTGTCTATATTCAAATCCTAGATTGTTAAATTTTATATGGTAATTGTTAGATTAATTTTTCTTAATTCCAGTTATCCCTAAGCTATGCAAGTTTTCTGTCTTTTAGTATTGTAACATGCTCTTATGCAAAAATCTACAGAGGCAAAGTATACACTCATGATAACAAAAGTTTTGGATGTCTCACTATGAAGAAACAGTTATCTGGTTGTTCATAAGTATTTGACCTCAACAAAATCAGGAGACAGTAGTCTATGGTAGAAGCACTATGATGTGAAGGCAGGTTTCCTAGGTTCAAATTTTACTTTCACTATTTACTGGCTATGTGACCTTCACAAATTGCCAACCACCTCCTCCATTCTTAGTTTTCCATTATGTAAAATGGACATACTCATCTAGGATATACCTAATACGGTTATTGGATATACATGAGAATAATGCTTATAAAGCACTTTTAAAATTAGTGATAGCTATCATTCCTTTGGTTATAGGTTGGAAGCAGGCAGAATTGAAAGTTGAGATCTGAGTGCAAAAGAGGTAAAGGGAGACAGAAGTAATACTCAGGGTAGGGGAAGATGAGCTTGCATTGCAAAATATGTAAGAAAATATTGATTTGTATTAAAAATCACTAAGGAGAAAAACTGAGTTTTCTCAGAGTCCTTTTAAAAACAAGGCCCAAGTGTCTTTGGAGCCAGAGGATTCTAGTCACATTCCTCTATTCAGATCATGGGAACTGCAAGTTTTGTGGATATAACCAAACCTTGTTAACATCAGTTATAATTAAACCACCACAACTCAGTAAACCAACTTAAAATAAATTAGATAGATATATCTGCTTCATATTAACTGGCAGAGAATGTTTGTGTTTGTGTGTGTGTGTTTTCTGAAAGCATTTTTGTTAATACTATATATAGTGAAAATAGAAGTTCTGTTTTTATATTAAATGTCTAAATAAAAATCACATTAACTTATATGGCTTTTCCTTTCAAGGTGCCCTAAATAGCTAACCAATATCATGGACAGAGATGAGCTGTGATTTCAATTTGCAACCTTAAAGCAACTGTGAGAGAATACTATCCAATTGTTGATTTCATTTTCAGGTTGTGGAAGATTAAACTACTTATGAGAAACTACTATCTTAAGGTAAGAAAAATCCAACTGTGAACAAATAGACATAAATATTAAAGTAAATATCAATGCTTGATAGCTTTAAATGCAGTGATGTACCATTAAATTTCCTGAATATATGTGTATTTCTAAGCAAGGAGAACAAACTGCCCCAGAGAGAGTAAAAGGACAGGGTAATCTTATTCTGAAGTGTTTCCTTTTCCAAATGTCAATCTTTTAGAAGTTTGATTTTCCTGAATTTTAGAATTGCAAGCACATGTTTGGTAGCATACTGCTGTAAAATAAATATTTGCTACATACATGCACTTCTTCAAGTATGCAATTCAAGTATGTATGCAAGTCTTGAATTGTATGCATTTGGGAAAATGAATTGCTAGTAACCTTTGAATACATTGATTTATTTTATGTACTTTGCAAAAATGAATGGGAGCCAAGGATTTTTCTTGTGATTTCTTTTTATAAGACAATCGTTGAAAAATAGTTTTCCTCAGAGAACGTAACTAAATTAGACCTTTAATGAGATCATACCACCCTTTTTCACTTTGGCCCCTGTATTTGTCAGGGTTTCCAGAGAAAGTGAACTAACAGGATGTGTGGATGTGTGTGGGTGTGGGTGTGTGTGTGTGCATAAGAGTTATAAGGAATTGGGTCACTCAACCATGGGACTGGCAAGTTGGAGCTCTATAGGGCAGGTCACAAACTGGAAACTTCAATGAAGTCAGTAGTAAAGTTCTCAGTCCAAGTTCCCCAGGGGAAGCTAGCAGGCTGGAAATTCCAGCAAGAGCCAATGCTGAAGTTGAGGCAGAAATTCTTCTGACTTCTAACTTCTACAGTTCTGGTTTTTAAGATATCCAACTAATTTGATGGTGAGACTCTCCACATTGCTGAGGGCAATATCCTTTGTTGATTGTGTATACAGTCAACAGATTATAGATTCCAATCCCACATAGAAAACACCTTCACAGTAACAATCAGGCCAGTGCTTGACCAAGCAACTGGATACCATAACCTAGCCAAGTTGACACATGAAATTAGTCATCATAGTCCCCATATTTGGCAACTGGATCATTTGGATTGCAATTTTTAGACATGACACCATAATGTCTTTGCCACAAGTTGTGATCTGTAGGAATGATGCTTTCAGGTGTTTGCTACATGTCTCTAGGTTGTATAAACTTTTTAGGTGATCATGATCAAGTTGGCCATAATTTATCATCAACTAAATCAACAAGTATTTATTGAATAGCTTCCATATTTCAAGATTTGTGCTGTGAATGGTGAATTGTGGAAGAAAGTGTAAGAAAAAGAAAATAAATTTATGTCTTGGTATTTGCTCTTAAATTGTTTTCAACCCAAGTGAAAATATACAAATACATGTAATACCAGTTTAGGCAGAATTCTAAGATGACCCCTATGATCCACTCATCTTGGTGTTACTTCTGTGATTCTGTTACATGGAAAATAGGATTTTGTAGATGTAGTTAGGTCTAATAGGTGACCATAAAATAGGGAGATTATCCAGGTGGGCCTAACATAATCACATGAGCCCTTTGAAAGCATAGAGTTTTCTCTGACTAGTAGCAGAAGAGTAAGTCATCTTCAAAGCCTGTGGGAGATTCAAGGCCCTGTTGCTCATTTAAAGACATAGAATTATCAGAGCTGAGATTGATCCCTGGCTAACAGTCAACAAGGAAACAGGGACATCTGACATACAGCCATAAGAAACTAGATTTTACCAACTATTTGAAGGAGTTTGGAAGAAGAAATTGCATCCTTAACTGACAACTTCCTTTCTGCCTTGTGAGAAGTGAAGTAGGAAACCTTGCCTAAAAGAAGCTCACTATGGTTACAGAATGGTGGACAAAGAGAGTGATAAGGAGAAAATTGGACAGATTCATGCAAGGAATTATAGATCATATTTTTAAAATTTTATTCAGATAACAATAAGAAAAAAGAAGGTTGGTTATTTTTTAAAGCAGGCTTTGACATAGTCAAGTTTGTATTGTAATTCTGGTTTCTGGATTGAGAATAGACTGGGAGGGGGTGAGCAGTGGATAATGGAAACAGAAGTTAGTTTGGAAACTATTACAACAGTGCAAGCAGGAGGTGATAGTGGCTTGGGCCAGAGTGCTTATATTACAGATAGTGAAGTTTGGAAAAAATTGAAATCTAATTTTAAAGTAGATTGGATAGGAATTGTTAACAGATTTAATGAGGGGAGTTAAGGAGAGGAAAGATTCAGGGATGTTTCCCAAGATTCTGGCTTGGTGGAGGTCTAACTCTTTTGAGGTAAATGTAATGAATTCAACTTTGGACATATTGAATTTGAGATTTCTGTTAATATCCAAGTCAAGTTGTCAAACAAGGAATTAGATAAGTGGATCTGGGAGTCAGAAGAAATTCCTGTGGATGACATAAATTTTATTCCTTTCTTTTATCATAAACCTCCAAATTTCCTCTTCTTCTTAGTTGAAATGATTCTCATTATTTAAAAAAAGATTTAAATGCTGTGGAAGTATATAGAGTAAAAAAGTGCTAATCACCTTCATGTACCCTTCTCTCAAATCCTTCTAACTTACCAGAGGGCATAGACTTCCAACATTTTTATATATCTATAAATATAGATTAACAAGTAAATCATAGTTTTAAATAAGACACTTCTCATTTCAGTTATAGCTGAGCCTCTAAAGTGGAGAAAAATAGTTGAAAACTACTGCTACATTCTAATGTATGGTGATATACCATCCATGCAGAACTGGAAGAATTCCCTTTCACCCACTTTAAGGTTTTATAAAGGAAAACTAAGGATTCATTAATCATTACAGGGTTGGTTGAGAGGATCTTGTTATAGAGATTTGGAGTGCTGTGACATTTTCTTTTCATCACAAAGTTAGGGGAAACATCAGGAAATCCACTCAGAGATGTCTTCCAGAATTTGGGGAATGCAACCACTGAAATTTGATTCACTACTAAACATTCTAAAAGCATGTAGTTAATTGAAGAGGCATGCCTAGGAGCCAAAAATGTAAAGCCTATGTTTGGATTAAACTGTATTTGTACCTGTGATTGAAATTTCTATGAGATGTGGACTCTGAAAGTAACTCTGCCCAACAGGACCATCTGATGAATGAGATGACTCCAGCAGAAAGAGTTTTATGATATAATGCTGAAAGTAATGACCTCAGAGGAAGTAATGAGTAACAAGATAGACAAATGGAGGTATCACTTATGTCAGTGAAGTGAAAGGTCCCAAGAGGAAAATGGGTGTCACCAAGAAATCTACATACATACTCATGTGAGAACTCACCAACACAAAAGTAACAGGGGGCACCTGTGCTAGATGATAACTGTATGAGTCAAGTAAGAACCTTTCTGCTCTTGGAGAAGTCCGAGCCAGCAGACTAAGCTGATGAGGAAGTGAGTACATGAGCAAATACAGAGGATATAAAACATGCCTCTCTGCTACACTGCACTGTTCCCAGCTGTCTTCTATTGCTGCCATTAACAAATTGCCACAAACTTAGTGGCTCAAAAGAACACAAATGTGTTATCTCATACTTCTGTATGTTAGAAGCCTAGGAACAGCTTGACTGAGATAGCTCCCCTGCTTAGCATCTCACAAGGCTGAAATAAATGTGCTGACCAGGCTGCATTCCTTTCTAAAGGCTCTAGGGAATGACCAAGACTCTCTTAACTTCCCTAGCTTGACTTTGACAGGCTATTCCTTGACTCCAGGCTTCTGACTTCCCCCTCACCCTGCCTCTTACCCTATACAAGTGCTTAGTAGCCCTGTAAATAGTTGTTTCCTTACCTCACTCTTCCTCCTTCCCAGCCCTTACAGATACCAGTGGCCTAACTACCACAATGGAAAACATTCTAAACCAAATGGTCCTAATTGCACCCTTGATAAGTCACTCCCCCATCCCAGTGATCAACTCCCCGCCTTAATATCATCCTGTGGTTTTTCTCCAACCTACTCCTAGCCCTTAAAAGGTATGCTGTCCTTTGTTTTGAGAGAGATGAGTTCTACTCTATCTCCCTGAATAAACTTATCCTTGCCTGTTTATCATTGTCCAGGGAAGGTTTTTCTTTAATAGTTACTGCTTCTGTGACTCAGATAGGATCAGAACATCCACTCCACCCTGGACCTCTCAACTGGACTGACCCAGGTGCATAATGGTCCTATTATTCTTTGTCCACCTGGATGTCAGGTCCTGGTGAATATGTGACTCCTGATCTGGTGCTTGGGATAGTTTGTCCATAAAAGCACAGTAAGACTTAAATTTGATTCTCTGAGAATACTTTTTGTATATTGAGATCTCACTGAGTGGGACTCGGACTCTTTTTGGTTTGAGCTAACTCTTTTGGTTGGAGAGAGAATCTTTCTGGACAGTAGTTTCAATGGTTCTTTTGAATGGGGATTTCATGCCTGACTCCATTGAGCAGAATTTTTCCTGGCTCCTTTCTGTCCTTTGAGAGAGAAACTTCCTGGGTGGAAGTCTTATTGCATCCTTTGAGTGGGGATTTAATCATTGACTCCCACCACTGAGCAGGACTCTTCCTGGCTACTTTCTCCATGACCCCTTCCTCTGGGCAGGACTTTTCCTGGCTCTTTTTGTGATGTATCTGTCTTCTCAATTGTCTATTTGTTTACTGATGCCTCATTTGAATTTTGACGTTCTATTTTCTTGGTATCTTAAATTTTAATTGTTGGTTTGGTGCCCTCCTTCACTACTGGCCATACCCGATCTTCTGGCACTCTGTCTCTGAATAGCAATATGGTGCTATCTCTGTCCAATTTGTTTCTCCATGGCATGATTTCACTAAGGACTCCCCAGAAATTCAATGTTCAATTTGGGGAAACTTGAGATCTCCCTAACTGGCTCATCTAAGACCCCTTCCACTCTCTTACCTCTCTCCTCCTTCCTTCATTTTACCAGTTTTGGTGCATCCTAAAAACCAAACTTCCCTTCAGCAACTTGAGTCTTTCCCTTTCCCACTGCAGTCTCTCAATTCCCTATTGTTAGGGAAGTCTCCTCTCCCTGTTGGTACTTGTCAAGGGTTTCAGAGACCCAAAAGCAACTAAATGAGACTGAAAAAGTTAATTGGAAACAGATTTTATATTTTATCCATTTGGGTAGATCTTGGAGACAACCAGATGGCTCAGATGGCTCTTTGGTCTCTCCTTGTCCCCTTGCTCCAGATTTAGTCCATAGCCTCCATAAGATTACACATCAAGGCAAAGAGAATCTTATAAGTCTCCTCCACAAATATTGGTGAGGACGCTTTAGCCTTCATATTATGCAAGTACCATTAACATGTTCCATCTGCAATGAACACAATCCTGGCTAAAAATATATAAAATGGAACAAAGCTAGCTCTTTTATCATGTGTATGTATATATATATATATATATAATATATATATATATGTGTGTGTGTATATATATATATATATATATAATTTCTGTGTTTATGTTTAACTCACAGCCAAAATTTTTAGAATTGAAGCTATAAACTCCCTATTTGTGCCTGTCTACATGCTTAATGTGCATGTTATATGTATATAGTTCCCTACTTCCTGTATGGGTATTATGTAATTGACTTACAAAATTCCTTAAAGGAGTCTATTCAAATTAGCTTAGAGATAAGTAAGTACTAATATAAATTTAATATTCCGAAAATCTCAGGGAACTGAACTTCAAATACTTTCAATCCAAAAATTATTCTTATGAAACAAACCCAAATATTTTAAGAATTCAAGTTCCCATAATTTAGGTAAATCTTTGACAAATAAGACTCTGCTGTTGATTTAATAAAAGCAACTATGCCTTCTGAGTTATCAGTGTTAGGTACAATACAAGCACACATTTTTATTCTTCTTTAGTATGTTCTTCCTGACTTTATACAGGTTTACCTACCAAATAAGCTAGCATTATATCTACTAGATGTTTAAGATGATAAAAATGTAAATTTGAGTTTAATCATATAGACTCATTTTTCTGACAAACTTTATTTCAGCATTAATAGTGTTTTGTAGGATGGCAGCTTAAAGTAAGAGTCCAAGATATTTCAAAAACTTAAAACCTTGTTCTTAGCTAATTCATGTATGCAAGTTACGCAGGATATGTTTTTGTTGAGAAAAATGTAGTTCTTCCCTAAACTAAGTGACTGCCTATTGCAGAATGAGAAAGAGGAAAATACAGAATAAAACTTTACTGGATAAGAAAAATTACAGATTTGTGAAAAGGGAGCCTTATTTTTCATGGTCACAGGTGGATAAGATTTGATGGGTTTATGATAAGATTTTTAAAAACATTTGTATCAAATGTTATACTACTGCAAAATAAGAATTTGTTTTTTTCCTCTGTTAAAATGACAAAATTTTCTTGGATTATTGGTCTGTTGTTCCTAAAAGATTGTAAAAGGTTTTTCTTTATCTTCTGAGTAATCAGCCCAAAAGGGAAAAATTCTGTGTCTTATCACAATAATTTTCTATGCCCTATGTTGACTTTGCATGCCCTTGATTGTTTAAGACAAGTCTTCTTACTTTTAAAAAGATCAATTTTTTTTAAAAAACTAAGTTTTCTTTTTTACAAACATGTTGCTTCCTATATTAATTTTTAAAATATTTTATTGCCACTTTGGTTAAATAGATAACTGAAAATATTTTCACAGTGACCCATGAACCTGTGTAACCATATGTTTAAACCTCCTGAATTTTTGCCTTCCCAAAATCAAATCCTAAATGATGTTTTGTTGTCACAAACTCTCTTTGGGATTTTCCAGAGGTCCCCTGGAAAATCATAAAGGATTTTTTCTCTCACCTTCTAAACAGAGGGCTGCTAAAAGTAATTAAATTTATTTGATATGTTATGAGTTGCATGGTAAGTATTGTCAAATTAAAAGAGATGGTTAATCTTGCATTGGTTAAATTTGTATGGATGATACGTTATTACTATAAATATTTCAGAAGTTGTATGAAGTTCCTAAAGATTTCTCAGTATCCTCATGATTCATTATATGCCCTGGTACTGCTTTTCCTGATAATATACAATGGCAGTATGAAGTTATTGACCAAATTTCAATTATTATTAAAAAATGTTACTTGACATGGAGACAACCAAATTTCCTCATTGGTTTCATTATTTTATAATGAATTCTTACCAGATCATTCACTTTTTATAAGCAGTAATAAGCTAACTATGGACACCTTAACCTTTTGTCATCTGAAAAGAATTTTTGTTTGTTTAACTCGGATACTTGCCTAATTGTGCTTGCAATCAGGTACAGGCCAGAGTGCTTCTTCAACAGAAAAGAGTTGTCTCCAAGACACATGGAAAGGACTATCCAGGTACTCTGGGACACAAACTTCTGATGACATTGTTTAAATAACTTTGAGACCATACCACTGGACTGAGTCAAAATTTCCAGAATTCTAGTGGAAAAGCTGATGGATTCATGAGATTACTAGCACAGGATCAAGCCAAACAAGAATTAATTATATAGGACCTGATTCATGACCTGATAAAATTTTGTTTAAAGTACTGCTGATGATTTTGTGTTCTACTTTTAGGATATAAGAAGCCCCTTCCTCTTTTACCTGAAGCTATCTACAACTCAAACAAATTTAAAGAACCGTATTTTTGTAAAAAACAAATGAAACATTTATCTTTTTCTCCCTGCCTGATCCCTCCAGAATATGTATTGAGTATATATGTGTATATCTTGAGTATTCTTATTTTCATGGAAATATGTTTTTATAGGTTCAATAAAACTCTGCCCTCCTTGTTAACAGGACATAATTGGAAATATTGGCTACATAACCAAAGCTTTTTGAGGAAATACACTTTTAAGGAACTAAGGCTGACTTTATGGAATCAACGCTTACAATGCTCTCTTGGAAAAACTAGCCTGGTACTCTGCTTACAGAGTTCCCAGCCTTACAGGTGATAAAACAAGGTCACTTCCTCACAGGCTCTGGAACCATACATTTTTTGGGAAGGTGAGGACTTCAAGGACAGAGGAATTCACCCAAAGCTGTAGGTAATGTAGGTAAAATCAGGTGGCAAGTTCTTAGCTTGGCTTCCTAGCCTGGTGAGTTTTTTAAAAGTTCAATATGAGATTCCTCATAAAACTTCCAATATAAAGCAAACTTAAAAAGGCCCATATGGTAAATTACCATTCTTGCTACACCTATGTAAATAATCAGGTCAAATTCACTAAAACTGGCCTTATTTTACAATCAAGAATTATCTTTCTTTGGGATTATCTTTTCTCAAAAGGAGGGTAACTGTAGAGACAAATTTTGTGTTTCAATAAAACACTATAGCAGACTTCTGGAGGGTATCAGAGTCTGCTACCGTTCACTACCCTAGTTATTTTGCAACTCCTTTAAAAACTGCAGGTAATTGTATGTTTATTTTTAAGAGAAGTTGTGGATTTGTAAAAAAATCATGCATAAAATACAGAGTTCCCATATACACCCTTTTATTAACACCTTGTATTAGTGTGGTACATTGGTTAAAATTCATGTAGGACCATTTTCATAATCTTACTATTAATTATAGTCTTTCATATAAAATAAGGTTCACTGTTTTGTACAGTGATTTTTAAATTTTAATTATAGGAACATATTTGCAACCTAAAATCATACCTTTTAAGCCCATTCACATATATAATTCAGTGCTTTAAATCACAGTCATAATGTTGTGCTACCATCACCACCATCCATTAACAAAATGTTATAATCAACACAAATAGAAAATATGAACAATTTTAGCATTAACTCCCCTTTCCCTACTCCCACACTGGCCCCTGGTAACATATATTCTAAATTCTGACTCCATGATTTTTCATATTCTAATGATTTCAATCAGTGAGATCATACAATGTTTGTCCTTGTGCATCTGGCTTATTTCAGTCAATATGCTGTCTTCAAGGTTTATCCATATTGTTGCATATATGAAAAATTCTGTATTTATGACTGAATAGCATACCATTTTATGTATATTTCACATTTTATTTATCCATTCTCAGTTAATAAACACTCAGGCTGCTTCCACCATTTGGCAACTGCAAATAATGCCACCATGAACATTGGTGTACAAATATATTTTTGATTCCCTGCCTTCAAACCTTTTGGTTTATATCTGGAAGTAGAATTGCCAGGTCATATGGTAGATCTATACCTAACTTTCTGAGGATGTGCCACACTGCATTCCAAGTGGCAGCACCATTTTACATTCCCACTGTTCCAACTCAGCTCATACCCAAGACCAAAGAACACACCAGGCATGGAGTTAGACATGAGTTTATATGACTTAGAGACAGGCGGGAGCTCTTCCTGGTGGTGGCCAGCCAGAAAATGGAATTAGCACTCCACAAGGAAGGGCAGAGTGATAGGTGGTGCTTTATAAGAGTTAGGACAAGGACAGTCCATAGCGTGTGAGAAAAAATTTCAGCAGGGTCTTGTGACACAGGGGTGTGGAGATTTGTTTTCAACAGTGATCAGGGGAGGGGAGTTTTAATGCTTTGGTTATGTTACCATTTGTACATTCTTTTTCACTTGAGGAGGTCTGATGACCTTTAATGTCTGTCCCAATCAAGTAGGCAGTTACTTGCAATAAATCTCTTTCACTATGGAAGGGAGGGTGCCCAACCCTGGGTCCCAGCAATCCAGCCCCATGAAGCAGACTATGTTGAGCATAGGACAGACATTGCCTCCATATTCCACAACAAAAGTATAAGAGACAACAGAACACTAGAAGTCCCCCACACAGAGATAACCCCACATGGATATGCCACCATGGCCAAGAAAGGGAATTAAACTGTTTAGACAAGGGGGCTACTGATAATTGATCAATATTATGTATGTGCTCTTGTATATGATCTAAAACTTGTGAAACATTGTTTGAATGATCAGGAATATATACTGTGCCGGTTTGAGTGTATTGTGTCCCCCAAATGCCATTATCTTTGTGGTCTTGTGTGGGGCAGGCGTTTTGGTGATGGTTGGATTTGCTTGGAATGTGCCCCACCCAGCTGTGGGCAATGATTCTGATGAGATGTTCCCATGGAGGCGTGGCCCCACCCATTCAGGGTGGGCCTTTATCGGTGGAGCTATATAAATGAGCTGACTTGGGGGGAAGAAAGAGAGTGCAGCTGGGAGTGATGTTTTGAAGAGAAGCAAGCTTGCTAGAAAGGAACGTCCTGGGAGAAAGCCGTTTTGAGGCCGGAGCTTTGGAGCAGACGCCAGCTGCCTTCCTAGCTAACAGAGGTTTTCCAGACACCACTGGCCGTCCTCCGGTGAAGGTACCCAATTGCTGAGGTGTTACTTTCGATGCTTTGTGGCCTTAAGACTGTAACTGTGTAGTGAAATAAACCCCCGTTTTATAAAGGCCTGTCCATCTCTGGTGTTTTGCATTCTGCAGCATTAGCAAACTAGGACAGATTTTGGTACCGAGAGAAGTGGGGTGCTTTTGCTGCTGAGTCTGCAAATACCAAACATGTTGGAACGGCTTTTTAAATGGATAAGGGGGAGTTTCTGGAAGAGTTGTGAGGAGCTTGATAGAAAAGGCCAAAACTGCTTTAAAGAGACTGTTTGTGGAAATATGGACTCTAAAGATACTTCTGATGAGGACTTGAGCAGAAATGATGAATGTGTTGTTGCAAACTGGAAGAAAGGTGATCCTTGTTTTAAAGTGGCACAAAATTTGGCAAAATTGAGTCCTGGTGTCAGATGGAAGGAAAAATCTGGAAGCAACAACCTGGAATACTTAGCTGAGGAGATCTCCAGACTATGTGTGGAGGACGTATCCTGGCTTCTCCTTGCAGCTTATAGTAAAATGCGAGCAGAGAGAGATAAACTTAGAACTGAACTCTTGGGTTCAAAGAAACCAGAAGTTGATGGCTTGGAAAATTACAGGCTTCCAGGGGGTGGAATCCCAGAAGCTACAGCCCAACATGAGGATGTAATCAAACGTGGAAGCCAGCCGCCATTTCAGTACAAGCCAAGATTGGAAAAGGAGTTAAGCAGAAAGGATTTGTGGAAAGTCCTATTGTCTGATGGCTTTGACCCCTGCATGCTTCATGCAAAGCCAACAGAATTTTTGCGAGATCTTTATAGACAGAGCCATTGCCAGTCTGGACTGGAGGAGACAGACAAGGAAAAAATTAAAGGAAAAATCTCTTCAAAGTCAGAGCCATGGCGGTTGAGGTCTGGAGTCAGGAGGTCTCGGGCTGGGAGAGCGGAGCAGCCCACATGCATGGAAAGGGTGAGTTTGCCCTGGAGGTCGAGGGCGGGCTTTCCGCCTCGATGCTCTGGAAGAGTTTTGCCACCTCAGGTCCCAAAGAGGTTGGAGCACATTTCCAGGGAATTGAGGAGAGCCTGGCTGCCACCACACTGTTCTGAAGGGGTTGAGCGTGTGCCCCGGAGATGGAAGGGAATCCGGGAGCTGCCCCGAGGTTTGAGGAGGGTGGAGCCGAGAAGGTGGTCTCCCCAATGTGTGGAAGTGTTGGAGCACTCACCCAAGCATTTGGAGAAGAATCAGCTGCCAAAAAGGCCCTTGGGAAGGGTTAGGCTCCCGCTCTCTCAAGCCCCAAGGATGCAACGTTGTTTTGTTAGTGACTCTCAGACTTTGAAATCTAATGGAGTTTGTCCTGCGGGTTTTAGGAACTGTTTTGTTCCTGTTAACCCTGTTTTCCTTACTGTTTCTCTTTATGGCAATGGAAATGTTTATCCTATGAATGTCTGTCCTTTGTATATTGGGAGCACATAACTTGTTCTAAGTTCACAGATCCAAAGCTAGAAAGAATTATGTCTTAGAACTGACCAAGCCTAAACTGATTTTGATGGGATTTTGTACTTAATTTTTGTTACTGAAATGATTTAAGTTTTTGTGATATTGTGATGGAATGAATATATTTTGTATTTGGAAAGATAATGTCATTTTGGGGTCCAGGGGGTGGAATGTGCTGGTTTGAGTGTATTGTGTCCCCCAAATGCCATTATCTTTGTGGTCTTGTGTGGGGCAGGCGTTTTGGTGATGGTTGGATTTGCTTGGAATGTGCCCCACCCAGCTGTGGGCAATGATTCTGATGAGATGTTCCCATGGAGGCGTGGCCCCACCCATTCAGGGTGGGCCTTTATCGGTGGAGCTATATAAATGAGCTGACTTGAGGGGAAGAAAGAGAGTGCAGCTGGGAGTGATGTTTTGAAGAGAAGCAAGCTTGCTAGAAAGGAACGTCCTGGGAGAAAGCCGTTTTGAGGCCGGAGCTTTGGAGCAGACGCCAGCTGCCTTCCTAGCTAACAGAGGTTTTCCAGACACCACTGGCCGTCCTCCGGTGAAGGTACCCAATTGCTGAGGTGTTACTTTGGATGCTTTGTGGCCTTAAGACTGTAACTGTGTAGTGAAATAAACCCCCGTTTTATAAAGGCCTGTCCATCTCTGGTGTTTTGCATTCTGCAGCATTAGCAAACTAGGACATATACAAAGCACTGCACATTAATTAAGGCAAAGCTGCCACCCTGTGCTGCAGTGAGGATATCTAAGGCCATTCCATTTTGTAAAGCTACCTTTCTAAGCTGTGTGACTTCCTCATTTAGCAAGGATATAGCTCTTTTGGAATCATTAAATGCTTGGGCAGTGTGATTGGCTAAGGCTACACGTTTTTCAGTAACTATTTCAGCTCCACCTGGTGCAAGAATGGCTAAAGGATAATACCACCAGGGAGTGCATTTTATTCTATGTCTAGCTTTAACCATTTCCCAGTTACTAGATGTGCCAGTTTGGAAGTATTATCCCATTTCCCAGTTACCAGATGTGCCAGTTTGGATGTATTATGTCCCCCAAAATGCCATGTTTTTTGATGCAATTTTGTGGGGGCAGATGTTTTAGTGTTGATTAGGTTGGAATCTTTGATTGTTTCCATGGAGATGTCACCCAATCAACTGGGCGAGACATTTCAATGGATAATTTCCAAGGAAGTGTTACCCCACCTATTCAGGATGTGTCTTGATTAGTTCACTGGAATCTTATAAAAAAAGCTCAGAAAGAAGGACCCTGCTGCTGCAACTTACAGAGACATTTTGAAGATGGTCATTGAAAGCAGAGTTTTGATGATGCTTTGGAGGTACTAGCCCAGAGTTTGCCCCAAGAAGCTGACACAGAGACATTTTGGAGAATACTGTTTTGAAACACAACCTAAGAGCAGCTAAAATGACATTTTGGAGAACTGCTGCAGCCTAGAGAGGAATGTCCTGGGAGAAAGTCATTTTGAAACCAGAATTCCAGAGCAGATGCCAGCCATGTGCCTTCCCAGCTAACAGGTCTTCCAGAGGACACCATTGGCCATCCTCCAGCGAAGGTACACAGTTGTGTTTGCCTTACCTTGGACACTTTATGGCCTTTAGACTGTAACTGTGTAACCAAATGACCCCCCTTTTATAAAAGCCAATCCATTTCTGGTGTTTTGCATTCTGGCAACATTAGCAAACTGGAATACTAGAATTATGGAGTAAAGAGTCATATAAGGGAAAGGAAACATAGGACTGTCCCCACATACAATGTCCTGTCCAGTTTTAAGGTAAATAGAGCCAACTAAAATGCCCACAGGTCCATAGCCATCCCTTGGGGGAAGGATATGCCCCATATTGGTTGCAGATATTTTGCCAGTGGAAAAGGCTATTGTTTTGTAGTTTAGCAGTAAAATTACACAATTCAGAGGGTATCCATCCCACATCATGAATTCCATTAAGTAGTTCCATTGAGACAGCAACATGGTCCACTGTTATAGTTTCTGCCATCAACCACCCTAAACCATCATATACAGCATTCCCCAATACAGGCTAGGGCTTGTTCACCTGTTCCCATACAAGGGAGGGAATGTAAGCCCCAGTCTCTTTATAGGATGGTAGTTTGATTTCAGCCTTAATTTAGAAGATTCTTTTCCAAATGTCCTAATGTACTGAATTCTGCCAGGCCAGCAGGGTATTCCTTGCAGTCCAATTTGCAGAGCTCACAGTCCAAGGAAGGCCAGTGTTACCTGAAGATGGAAAGTCCAGGAAAACCCAACATTGGGTTCAATTGTGGGTATGAGTTACTGCTGAAGCCAACTTAGGAAGGTGTTTGCTAGGGGGCTATGGGTGAAAACAAAGATGTTTATGGGTGAAAATAAGGGATAATTCCTGCTGATCTAAAAATATACATGCTAGAGTTCCATTGGTTGATAAAAGGCACCAGGGAGAGAAACATTATGGGGAGGTTTTAAATACCGTATATTCTCACCCTTCAAATCTTGAGAGTCCTCTGCCATTACATCAATTGTTAATCTGGGCATAAGAAGTATCCACATAGTTATGCATGAAGTTCCCATGGGAAAAGTAGGCCGTGGATTGGTGATAAGAGTTTTAACAGGTATTTTCTGAATAAACTGAGGCCTTACCACAAAATTTGGGGTAAATCCTATTACCCAGGGACTTAGGATTCCTAACCAATGTGGCTGCATAGGCCAGCACCAAGGCCAATTGACTTCATTTTCCCCAAATTTTATGGTCTGAGGCACAGGCAACAACAAATTATTGCTATTTCCTCACTTAAGCTGTAAGGCAGCTGACCCTTTAACTTGGATTCCCAATGCTTGAATTGGTCCTGCCATTAGCATTTCAACTGGGGTGGGTGCAGCAGCCCTTGGAAGCATTGCATTCAAGGGAGTTATGGCCTGATAGAGCCTTTTAATCCACTGCTACAAGGACCTTTTATCATATTTTAGCTGTTTCTTTAACAAACTATTCATTTTATCATTAAGGCCTGCACCAATGGGGCTACAAGCTAGATGGAAAGTCCACATTACACCATAGTCCATAGACAAGGCTTGGTCATTTATCAAGTAAAAAGGGTCCCCTGATCACTGTCTATCTGTGTAGGTTCACCGTAGAGAGTGCTCATTCTTTCCACACAGCATATGGTTCCCCCCTTGTTTGCCTTCCCCACTGAGAAAGTTAATAAAAGTCCTGTAGCTGTGTCCACAGCAGTAAAAGCATACCTTGCAATCTGCAAGAGTGGAAAGAGATGGTTGTAATCCACTTGCCACCAGGTCACCAGGATTTGTTACTGGCCATTGTGTCCTATCTGGTGAGGTAGCTTATGTGGTCAATGCAGGGAGCATGAAGGGCACTCTCTAGTGATGTCCACTAGCTGCTGGTGTGTGATGGGCAGCCAGATGCCACAGGGTTTGATACCCTCAGTGCCCATTTTTTCCAATGAAACCACTCTGCCATTTCCCTGGGTTCAGCTATGATCTATGAACCCATGTAAGTGCATCAGCTTCCACATTCCCAGGTAATGTGTTGGGAGTGTGGGCAGGGACGTGATATCCAGTTACTTTTTGTCATTGGCAGGTGTCCCAGATATCTTTCCACAATTCTTGTCCCCAGAAGGGGCAACCTATGATTGTCCATTTTTCCTGCTTCCAGGTTGCCATCCAGGTCATAATGACTTTGTAAACAGTCCAGCTCTCAGATAGATGGTTAGCACATCTCCTGGTTCATGCACTATTACCATCCACAATGCTCTTAACTCAGCCCATTGACTGCTTTGCATAGCACCAGTCTCCCACCATAAGTGTCAGTACTGGGTTGTGCTGCCACAGCTGCCCATGTGGGAGACTTCACACTGGCAGACCTATCAGAGTACCAAGCAGACTCTGGAATTGTACCTATGACTTCTATAGTGGGAATTTAAACAGCTATTTCAGGTGCACCAACTTGGGCTGTTGAATCTTCTATAAAGGACACTAGTCTGAGAATCTTATGCATTTCTGTACTCAGAGGGCTGGTATTGAAAATGCTGTGCCATAGCAGGTAGGCTTTTCATTTGTTCAGTGTGCTTAGCTGGGAACTGCCAGAGAGTGGCTTAGAAGCCATGATGGTTAACCACCTGTGAATAGGGATAGCCATTTTCAAGGTGATTGGGCATCTTTGAGTCAGTCTGTCCACTTGCAATAAGGCATTATATGCAGCACACACTTGCTTTTCCAGGGTGCTGTATCTCAGTTCTGTCCCTCTCCATAATAGTGAACAAAAGCCAAGAGACATTTGTTTAGAATGTTGCCTCTGCTACAGACCCCATACAAAGCATATATCAGTGCTGGTTACATCCAATTCACATGGAAGGTCTGGATCTATGACCCCCAGTGCTTGTGCCTCTGCTATTGCCCTTTTTATCTTTTCAAAAGCAGCTGGTTGGGAGGTGTCCCATTCCCATGGATGGCCTTTCCTAATCAAAATATACAAAGGTTTTAACATTTTGGATAAGTGAGAAACAACAGGTCTCCAATACCTCAACAACCCCAAGAAAGCCATTAGTTGCTTTGGCATTTGCAGCATGGGGAAACATTGCACCTTATTGACTACAGCAGAAGGTATAGTTTTTATCTTACCTGACCATGCAACACCCAATAATTTGACAGAGCAGCCAGGGCCTTGCATTTTGTCACTATTGACTGCCCATCCCTGATTTTCTAGGTGAGATAGCAATGCATCTGAGACTTCTTTTAATTTGAAAGAGTTAGTGGTTAACATGACATCCTCACTGATGTGAAATAGAGTTACACTTATGGTACTTTTCCACTTAGCCAAATCCTTTGCTACGAGACTGTGACAGATGGTCAGGCTGTGTACATAGCCTTGGTGAAGAACTCTTAAAGTCCATTGATGGCCTCCCCAGGAGTAAGCAAATGCAGTCTGCTTGATTTTTTTTCTAGGGAGATACTAAAGAAAGCATTAACAAGAGCCAATCCAAAATGATATTCACACAATTGGGTATGAATTTCTTGTAATAAACCAGTGAACTTTTGGACTGTGGCATACAATGTTGGTATTATATTGTTTAACTACTGATATTCTACTGCCATGTGCTACATTACATTCAGGCTTTTGTACTGGTCATACAAGACTATTGAAATGGCTATGGGTGGGTGTTACTATTCCCACCTACTCCAAATCTTTGATAGTGGCTGAAATTTCTTGGTGCCCCCCAGGAAGTTTATATTGCTTTGTAGCCATGACCTTCTGAGGTGGGGTTACTTTTACAGGACATCACTCTGCCTGCTCCCTTTAAGACCACTTTGATCACTTTTCACTGGAGGCATAATTCATCTATAGTGGTCTTCAGTGTGGCACTCTGTAGATCAATTCCTAAAATATATTCCAGCATAAGGGAAATATATACCATATTCTCTTGGGGGGGCAATCTCCCAATTTCCTAGATGAAATTTTGCTGTTTGGCCTTGATTGTTTTTCTCCCATAGCCAGCAAATATCCATTAAATCAGGCTGCATTTCCATAAATTACAGTACATTTGACTCCCATATTTATGAGTACTAACACTTGCTGCTGGCTAGTAGGGGACCAACAAACAGTTAATTCCACAGAGGACCTCTAATCCCAGGGATCATCCGTTATTGTTTGCATCTGGAGATCTTGACCTACCCCCTAAAGGAGAGGGAAAGTGGCTTGTCATGCCACTTCTGGTGAAACATATGGCTCCTAGGCTTGGGATCTATGGTGGTTTCTTTCATGACTTCCTTTCTCTCTCAGAGGCTTTGGAGCTTACTTTAGTAAATCTCTGGCCCTTAGGCAGTTTTCTCCATAGGCTTTCTAGGACTGCATTAGATTGCTTATCTATAGCTTCCATTTCTGTGACAGAAGTGATGATATCTGCCAACATCTGCTTGCCAAATACATGACTAGGACTGTCATGCTCACAGAGATCCTTTTCCATTGCCCTTATGCATGCCACCCTTTTCTGCATCCTTTCCAAATCACCAATGTTGGCTATAACCTGAGCAACAAGGGAAATACAGGATGTCCTATTAGCAGACTTAGGAGAGACATGAGAGTCCCATAGTAATGGTTGGGGGCAGTATTCAACACCATGTTTTTCATTCCTGTAGTAAAAGCCTGTGTCAGGACATATGAAAGCCTTGGCATAAATGGCATACTTCATTCCTAGCCCTCTTAAAACATCTTGTAGCTTCTCCATAGTTTGCCAATGTGAGGCATTGTGCAGTGTATCCTCTTTATTAGGCCATGCAGCCTTACACCCATCAACCAGTCATACCAATAAGGAGGTGAATTTTGCATTAGCTGAGGTAGCATACAAGTGTTGTAGTGAAAGGTGGGTTGTAGTAGATGCCAAATTACTCATCTCCACTCCAGATAGACCTACTCCCTCTACTCCAGTGTCCCATTACCTCAGAAACCAATTGGGTAGGGACTCCTTAGTTTTTTGCATATACTGCTGCCCTAAATCATCCAAATCAGCAGCAGTATAGTCTCTCATAGTAATGTAATTTCTCTTCAGGAGGCTGGCATTGCTGAATTCTAGGGGGTTGATCTTGTGGCACCTTCCACTCTGTTGTATTATGGGATGCATCTCTAGGGACTCTTCACTTCCTCTACCTCCCATTATTCCTCCCCTTCCTTCCTCTTCCAAGGAGGTCTATGGGGTCCCATGTTTTGTGGTCCCATACTGGAGTAGCTAAAATCCTCTGGAATTGAGCCCAAGGCAATTGACACCCTTTGATTCAGGCAAATGTGCATGCTAGAATCTCTAACTGGTCATTCACTTGGAGCAGGTGGTTGGTCAGAGAGTCCTTCATTTCCAGCTGGGCAAAGTGGATATCTTTTTCTAGTTTTAATTTCTTTTCTAAATGTAATGCTTTCTCCACTTGTTCTGTCTCAGTAGCCATCTGCAAATTTCCTAAAAGGGGCCATTCAGTGGCTGCCACTATTTGGCGATCCTTTTTCTTCTTAATTAAATTTAGTTGTCCTGCTATTTGTTGCAAAACAATTAATAACCCCACCAGAGTCTCCAGGGCATCCCTATACCATCACAGCAGTCCCTAATCATCCAGAATGGCAGCCACCCCTCCCAATATGGATGACACAGCAAATTTGGAATTTTTCCCACAATTTCTCAGTATGGCCAGTGGCTCTTTTGTCTCCTGGCTTACTCTCCAATTGTTCTAACCCAGCTCAGCCACAAGGTGAAAGGATGTTCCAATTTGCTGATGCTGCTATTATGCAAAATACCAGAAATGGATTGGCATTTATAAAGGGGGTTTATTTGGTTACAAAGTTACAGTCCTAAATACATAAAAGTGTCCAAATTAAGGCATCAACCATAGGGTATCTTCACTGAATAATGGCCACTGGTGTCCAGAAAACCTCTGTCATCTGGGAAGGCACATGGCTGGTGTCTGCTCCAGGGTTCTGGTTTCAAAATGGCTTTTGCCCAGGACATTTCTTTCTAAGCCTCTGAGGGTGTTTTAGTTTCTTCCAGGCAAACTGTGGGCTAACAAATGTCTACTTTCAATGGCCATCTCCAAAATGGCTCTCTTGGCTGCAGCACTGAACTCCCTCTGTCTGTGTGCTCTTATAGGATTCCAGTGATTTAATAAAACCAACACCAAATGGATGGGTTAACACCTCTATGGAAATAATCTAATCAAAGATATTACCCACACTTGGGTGAGTCACATCTCCATGGAAACATTGAATTAAAATGTTCCACTGAACAACAAGATTGGGTTCAAATATCATGGCTGTTTTGGGGGGACATAATATATCCAAACTCTCACATTCCACATCCTGGACCCCAAAAAGACATGATCTTTCCATATACAATTCACTTATTCCATCATAATATCACAAAACTTGAATCATTTCAGTAACAGTTGGTATGTACAAGATCTTAACAAGATCAGTTACAGACATGGTCTGTCCTAAGGCAAAATTCCCCTCTGGCTGTGGAACTGTAAAACTTAGAGCAAGTTATCTCCTGCCAATATAAAATGGAGGGGCAGTCATAGGATAAGTGTTCTGATTGCCATTGGGAGAAACTGAAAGGAAAATAAGATTCACAGGACCAGGACAGTTCCTAAACCCTGCAGGGTATATTTCATTTGATTTGAAAGTCTGAGAGTCATTTATAGAATAATGTTTTATCCTTGGGGCTTGAGATAGTGACCATCCCATGCTTTCCAATTGCTTATGCAGCAGCCCTTTTCTCTTCAAACACTGGGGTGAGTTATCCAACATATTAAAGAATTGGGGAGAACACCTCTATCTTGACCCCATCTTCCTCAAGCATCAGGGTGCCACCTGGGCTCTGCAACTCTGGTGAAAAGGCTCACCCCTCTCCAAACTGTGGGATGGTGGCTAGGCTCTCCCCAATTCCTGGGGAATGTGCTCCATCCTCTGTGAGGCCTGGGGCAGCAGCACTTCCTGAGCATTGAGACGGAAGGCCTGCCCTCTGACTCCAGGGCAAACTTACCCTTTCCATGTGCATGGGTTGCTCTGCTCTCCTTGCCCAAGATTTCTTGACTCCAGACCTCAATTTCCATGTTTCTGTCTTTGAAGAAATTGCTCCTTCAGTCTGTCCCTTTTCTGTTCCTTTAGTCCAGACTGGCAGTAGTTCCATTTATACAGATCTCACAAAAAATTATTGGCTTCACATGCAGCTTACCAGAGTCAAAATTGTCAAATAATAGGACTTTCCATGAATCATTTTTGGATAACTCCTTTTCCAATCCTGGCTCGTATTGAAATGGCAGTTGGGTTCTATATTTGGATAAATCCTCATGTGGGGCACCATCCTCTGGGGTCTCAATTTCACGAAGCCCAGAATTTTCCAATCTGTTTCTGGTTTCTTTGTACAAAAGTGTTCAATTCTCAGCATATCTATGTCCCCTCATATTTTACTATAAGCTGCAAGGAGAAGCCAGGCTGGGTCCTCCACACATAGTCTGGAGATCTTCTCAGCTAAGTATCCCAGGTTGTTGTTTTCAAATTCTGCCTTCCACCTACCAGTAGTCTCTTCAAACCATCTAGGCCTTTTTCTATCAATCTCCTCACAATTCTTCCAGAATCTTCCCCTATCCATTTAAAAAGCTATTCCAACATGTTTGGTATTTGCAAACTCAGCAGCAGCAGCACCCCACTCCTGGTACCAAAATCTGTTCCAGTTTGCTAATGCTTCCATTATGCAAAATACCAGACATGGATTGGCTTTTATAAAGGGTGTTTATTTGGTTACAAAGTGACAGTCCTAAGGCCATAAAAGTGTCCAAACTAAGGCATCAACCATAGGGTAGCTTCACTGAATAATGATGATGGTGTCTGGAAAACCTCTATCAACTTGGAAGCCATGTGGCTGTCACCTGCTCCAGGGTTCTGGTTTCAAAATGGCTTTCTCCAAGGACATTTCTTTCTAAACATCTTGGGGAGTTCTCTTAGTTTCTCCCAGGCAGACTCTGGGATAGCAAATGTCTACTTTCCATGGCTGTCTTCAAAATGTCTCTCTCAGCTGCGGCATTGAGCTCCTTCTGTCTGTGTGCTCTTATAGGACTCCTGTGATTTAATTAAGACCAACAGTGAATGGGTTGGGTAACACCTCTATCTATGGACATAATCTAATCAAAGGTATTGCCCACACTTGGGTGAGTTGCATCTCCATGGAAACACTCAATTAAAATGATCCACTCAGCAAGACTGGGCTAAAAGATCATGGCTATTTGGGGTTACATAATATATTCAAAGTGGCACAAAGAACATGCCATTCATGGAGTTAGACATGAGTTTAATAGGACTTATGGAAAGGAGAGGTTCATCCCAGTGGTGGCCAGCCAAAAATTGAATTAATTCTCTGCAAAGAGCAGGGGGTTATGCCATGGGGTAGTTTATAAGGGTTAGGAAAAGTACAGTCCATTTGGTATGAGACAAGAGTTTTGGCAGGGTCTTGTGACATAGGGGTATGGGGATTTGTTATCAGCTGTGATCATGGGAGGGGAGTTTTTATGCATTGTTTACAATACCATTTGCCCATACTTACCCCCTCTCTGGGAGGTCTGATGGCCTTTAACACCTGTGCTCATCAAGTAGGTGGCTATTTGCAGTAACCCACATTCATTACGGTGGGAACAGCCTGGGCCCTGGTTTGCCACATGCACCAAAAATGAGTGAGAGTTCCTATTTCTCCACTTCCACTCCCATAAATAATTTCCTGTTTTTTAAAATAGTATCCATTTTAGTGGGTGTGTAATGATATCTAATTGTGTCCTTCCAATTTATTTTATTAGAGAATTTATGGGTTTACAAAGCAATCATGCATAAAATATAGGATTCACATAGACCTCCCTACTATTAACACCTTGCAATGTTATGGAATATTTGTTACAACTGATGATAGCACATTCTAATAATTGTTCTATAAACTATAGTCCATGGTTTAAATTAGGGCTCACTGTTTACGTGGCATTATTCCATGGGTTTTTAAAATTTTTATCCTGTTACCATACAGGCAATCCAAATTTTTGCCTTTTAATCACATTCAGACATATATTTCAATGGTATTAATTATGTTCACAATGTTGGACTATCATCCATTATCAAACTATTCCATCATTTTTAACAGGACCCTGAACATTTTAAGCCTTAACTTCTCATTCCCTAAACCCACCCACCCCATCCCTTGGTACCCTCTATTGAGATTCCCAATCTACTTATTCTAATTATTTCAAATCAGTCAGTTTTTAACATATTTGTCCTTCTCTGTCTGCCTTATTTCACTCAACATGGTTTCTTCAATGTCATCCAAATTGTTGCATATATCAGGACTTCATTGGTTTTTACAGCTGAACAGTATTTTATTGTATGTACACACCACATTTTATTTACCCATTCTTCAGTTGGTGGACAATTGGGTTGCTCACATCTTTTGCCAATTGTTAATAATGCCTCCATGAATACTGTTGTTCAAATAGCTGTTTGAATCCCAGATCTCAATTCTTTTGGGTATGTATCTAGTAGTGGGAATGCCAGGTCATGTGGTAGGTTCTATACTTAGTTTTCAGATGCACCTCCAAACTGCCTTCCATAGTGGTTGCACACTGTTATATTCCCACCAGCAAAGAATGAGTGTTCCTATTTATCTGTATCCTCTCCAGAATATGTTCTCAGTTTTTAATAAAATTTTATTGAGATATAGTCACATACCCTACAATCATCCAAACTGTAAAATCTGTTCTTCACAGTATCATCATATAGTTGTGCATTCATCACCACAATCTTTGAACAGTTTCATTACTCAAAAAATAATAATAAAAATTAAAGTAAAAAAGAACTTGCAAAACATACCATACCCCTCCTCACCCCCTATTGTTCATTTACTTTTTAAAATAAAGTTTTATTGAGAAATATTGACACACTGTGCTAGTTTGAATGTATTATGTCCCCCAAAATGCCATTATCTTTGATGCAATCTTGTGTTGGCAGACATATTAGTGTTGATTAGATTGTAATTCTTTGAGTGTTTTGATGCAGATGTGACCCACCCAACTGTAGGTGATAACTATGATTGGATAATTTCCATGGAGGTGTGGCCCCACCCATTCAGCATAGGCCTTGATTAGTTCACTGGAGCACTATATAAGCTCAACTGAATGAGTGAGCTTGCTACAGCCAAGAGGGACACTTTGAAGAATGCACAGGAGCTGAGAGAGGAGCTGCAGGTGAAAGACAGTTTGAAGACAGCCGTTGAAAACAGACTCTTGCTCTGGAGAAGCTAAGAGTGAACAAATGCCCCAAGAGCAACTGAGATTGACATTTTGAAGAGGACTGCAGCCTAGAGAGGAATGTCCTGGGAGAAAGCCATTTTGAAACCAGAATTTGAAGCAGACAACAGCCACATGCCTTCTCAGCTAACAGAGGTTTTCCAGACACCATTGGCCATCCTCCAGTGAAGGTACCCTATTGTTGATGCATTACCTTGGACACTTTATGGCCTAAAGACTGTAACTGTGTAACCAAATAAACCCCCTTTATAAAAGCCAATCCATTTCTTGTATTCTGCCTTCTGGCAGCATTAACAAAATAGAACATACACCCTACAATCATCCACAATGTACAATCAGTTATTCACAGCACCATCATACAGTTGTGCATTCATCACCAGAATCAATTTTTTAACCTTTTCCCTACTCCAAAAAATAAAAATAAAATAAAAAAAGAACACCCAAAACTTTCCATCCCCTCCATCCCACACTATTCTTCATCTAATTTTTGTCCCCATTTTTCCCCTCATCTGTCCATACACTGGATAAAGTGAGTGCAAGCCACAAGGTTTTCACAATCACACAGTTACACTGTGCAAGCTACATAGTTATACAATCATCTTCAAGAATCAAGTTCACTGGGTTGTGGTTTGACAGCTTCAGGTATATCCCTCTAGCTACTCCAATACACTAAAAACTAAAAAGAGCTATCTATATAGCACATAAGAATACCCTCAAGGGTGACTTGTCATCTCCATTTGAAATCTCTCAACACTGAAACAATATTTTGTTTCATTTCTCTTCCTTTTTGGTCCAAGAAGATTTTCTCAACCCTATGATGCTGGGTTCAGGGTAATCCCCAGGCATCATTTCCCACATTGCCATGGGAATTCACACACCTGGGAGTCATGTCCCTTATAGTGGGGAGGGCAGTGATTTCACCTGCCACATAGTCAGAGAGAGAGAGAGAGAGAGAGAGAAAGAGAGGGCCACATCTGAGCAACAAAGTGACTCTCTGGGGGAGACTCGGGCACAATTATAATAGGTTTAGCCTCTCCTTTGCAGCAACAAGCCTCACAAGGGAAAGCCCCCAGATCAATTTTTTTAATAACAGGTGTTCTAATGGGTATGAAATGATATCTCATTGTGGTTTTGATTTGCATTTATTTGATGGCTAATTATGAGCATCTTTTCATGTGCTTTTTGGCCATTTGTATGTCTTCTTTGGAGAGATGTCTGTTCAAGTCTTTTTCCATTTTTCTAAATTATTTGTTGTTAAGTTGAAGGTTTTCTTTATATATTCTTGAAATTAAACCTTTATTGGATATGTGGTTTCCAAATATTTCCCCCACTTTGTAGGTTGTCATTTCACTTACATGATAAAGTCTTCTGAGGTGCCAAACTTTTTATTTTGATGAGCTACCATTTATCTTTTATCTTTTGTTGCTTGTGTTTTGTGTGTAAATCTAAGACAGCATTGCTTAATACAAATCTTGAAGATGCTTCTGTGCCAGTTTGAAGCTGTTATGGACCCCAGAAAACACATGATCATTTAATCCAATTTTGTGGGTTGGGAATTTGATTGAATATTTCAGTGGAGATCTGACCCTTCCCTCTTAGTGTGGATCATAATTAGATCACTGGAGTCCTTTAAGGGAGCTCACAGAGAGAAGGAGCTCAGGGAAACTGAAAGAGACATTTTGTAGAAAAGCTATGTAATCCAGAATTTGCATGCAGGAGAAGCTAAGAACCGACATAGTCATACACACTTGGAGACACTCAGAGATGCAGACAGAAGGACTTTTGGAGATGCTAAGAGATTAAGCCTAGAGTTTGCCCCGGAGAAGCTTAGAAAGGACCCCAAGATGATAAGAAAAATGCCTGGGAGAACAAGCAAGAATTCACAGGAGCTGAGAGGGAAACTGAGAGAGACACAAGCTCAGAGACATTTTGGAGAAAGCCACTTTGAAACAAGAACCCTGCAGCAAAGGACCAGCAGATGCCAGCCACATGCCTTCCCAGTTGACAGAGGTATTCCAGATGACATCAACCTTTCTTCAATGAAAGTATCCTCTTGTTTATGCCTTAATTTGGACACTTCTAGCCTTAGAACTGTAAATTTGTAACCTATAAATCCCATTTATAAAACCCAATTCATTTCTGGTATTTTGGATAACAGCAGCTTCAGCAAACTGGAACAGTTTCCCTAAGTTTTCTTCTAGGAGTTAAATAGTTCTGGCTCATATATAGGTATTTGGTACATTTTTAGTTGATTTATGTATAAGGTGTGAATTAGGGGCCATCTTGCTTTGTTTGTTTTGCAAATGGAGATCCAGTTTCCCAGCACCATTTGTTTGAAGTTATTATTTTTTCCCTTTTGAGTGGTCTTTGCTCCCTTGTCAAAATCAGTTAGCCGTAAATGTGAGTCTTGATTTCTGATCTCTCAATTAGATTCCATTGGTCTACATGTCTGCTCTTGTGCCAGTACCATGCTGCTTTGATTACTGTGGATTTGTAATAAGTTTTATGATCAGGAAATATGAGTACTCCAACTTCATTCTTCTTCAGTATGCCTTTAGCTATTCAGGGCTCCTTACCCTATCATATAAATTTGACGATTGCTCTTTCCATGTCTGTAAGGAAGGTTGTGGAAATTTTTATTGGGATTGCATTGAATCCACAAATTGATTTGGGTTGTATTGATACCTTAAAATATTTGGTCTTCTAATCCATGAATGCTTTACATACTTCCAATTCTATATGTCATCTTTACTTTCTTTTGGCAACTGTTTTAGTTTTCTGTGTACAAGTCCTTTACATCATTGGTTAGATTTATTCACAGATATTTGATTTTTCAGTTGATATTCTGAATGGAATTTTTAACCTAATTTCTTCTGATTGTACATTGCTACTGATTTTTTTTTACACTACTGATTATTTTCTGTTGATCTTATATCCTGCCACTTTGCTGAATTCACTTATTAGCTCTAGGAGCATTTTTGTGGAAGTTCAAGGTTTTGTGTTTATCATTGTGGTTTTTGATTTCCATTATCCTAATAGAAAATGGTGTTCAGCATCTTTTCCTGTGCTTTGTGGCCATTTGTATATCCTCTTTGAAGAAATGTCTATTATTTTCTTTTGCCCACTTTAAATGGGCTGCTTACCTCTTTATTACTGGATTGTAGGATTTCTTTATATATTCTGGATATTAAACTGTGATAGGACATGAGGTTTCTAAATGTTTTCTCCCTCTGAGTAGGTTGTATTTTCACTTTCATGATAAAGCCCTTTGATGCATAAAAAGTTGAAATTTTGAGGAGGTCAAATTTATCTATTTTTCTCTTTGTTGCTTATACTTTGGATATAATGTCTAAGAAACAATTGTTTAACTCAATATCTTGAATATGCTTCCCTACATTTTCATGTGGATATTTTGTAGCCCTGGTTCTTATGTTTAGGTCTGTGATTCATTTTGAGCTTATTTTTGTGTAAGGTGTGGGATAGGAGTCCTCTTTCATTCTTTTGCATATGGGTATGCAGTTCTGCCAGCACCATTTGTTGAAGAGACTATTCTTTTCCAATTGAGTGGACTTGGCAACCTTGTGAAATATCAATTGACCTTAGAAGTGAGGGTTTATTTCTGAAGTCTCAATTCAATTCTATTGGTCAATATATCTGTCCTTGTACCAGTACCACACTCCTTTTTAATGCAATTTTATTGATATATAAACACAGACCATATAATCCATTCAAAAGATACAATCAGTGGCTCATTGTATCATCAAAAAGTTGTGTATTCCTCACCACAATCAATTGTCAAAAATTTACATTACTCCAAATAAAGAGAAATTTATAAAAATAAAAAAGAAATAAAAAAGAATGCCTAAACCATCCCATACCTCTTATAACCCTATTATTTATATTTTATCATTATTTTATTATTCATCTGTCCATACTCTTGTTAAAGGGAGTGTCAGCCACCAGGATTTCACTATCACATGGTCACATGATAAAAGCTAAATAGTTATACAATCATCATGAAGAACCAGGTCTTCTGGATTACTGTTCAACAAATTCAGGTATTTCCTTCTAGCAATTCTAAGAAACTAGAAACTAAAAAGGAATATCTATATGATGTGTAAGAATATCTTCCAGATGGAATTCTTGGATATCTTTGAAATCACTCAGCCACTGAAACTATTTTGTTTCATTATTTTCCCCTTTTTGGTCACGACAGCATACTCAATCCCATGATTCCAAGTCCAGACTCATCCCTGGGAGTCCTGTTCCTCATAGCCAGGGAGACTTACACCCCTGGGGGTCATAACCCACATAGGGGGCAGGGTAGTGAGTTTATTTGCAGAGTTGGCTGAGAGAAAGAGGCAACATCTAAGCAACAAAGGTGGTTGTCTTTGGGTGATGCTTAGGCATAATTATCAGTAGGCTTAGCTTCTTCTATGCAGGAATAAGTTTCATAAGGCCAAGCACTGAGATTGAGGGCTTTACTTATTAAATTGGGATTCCCTCCTTCTTCTGGTAATATCAGTAATTCTCCAGGTGAGGAAGTTTAATATGTCCACATCTTTCCCCAGTACCTCAAGGGGACATTGCAAATACATTTTGTTTTCTGCCCAAAGTACTCTGGGGTGCAGTACCATGTGCTTCTGACCACTGTAGCTTTGTAATAAGTTTCAAAGTCAGGAATTGTGAGACTACCAAATTTATTCTTCTTTTTCAAGATGATACTTGTTCACCTAGCCTTTCAACTAATTTTTATTGCAATTTTTAATGCAATTTTATTAAGATATATTCACATACCATGAAATCATCCAAAGTATACAATCAATTGTTCCCAGTATCATCACATAGTTGTGCATTCATCACATTCAATGTTTGAATCTCCCTCAATTTTTTAATGTAATTTTATTGAAATATATTCACATACCATATGTTCTGGTTTGCTAATGTTGCTGGAATGCAAAATGCCAGAGGTGATTGACTTTTATAAAGGGGGTTTATTTGGTTAAAAAGTTACAGTCTTAAGGCCATAAAGTGTCCAAGGTAAGGCATCAACACAGGAAAGCTTCACTGGAGGATGGCTGATGGCATTCAGAAACCTCTGTTAGCTGGGAAGGCACATAGCTGGCATCTGCTCCAGAGTTCTGGTTTCAAAATGGCTTTCTCTCAGGATGCTCCTCTCTAGGCTTCAGCTTCTCTCCAAAATGTCACTCTCAGTTGCTCTGAGACCCTCTGTCTGTGAATTCCTTCATATGACTCCAGTGATCCAATTAACACCCACACTGAATGGGTGGGGAACAACCTCCATGGAAATTATCCAATCAAACATTTCACTCACAGTTCATTGAGTCACATCTCCATGGAAACATTCAATCAAAGAATTCCAATCTAATCAACACCAATAATATCTGCCCACACAAGATTGCATCAAACAACATGGAATTTTTGGGGACATAATACATCTAAACTGGCACACCATACAGTTATCCAAAGTGTACAATTGTTGAAAATTTTGTCATATAGTTGTGCATTCAACACCACAATCAATTTTTCAACATTTTCATTACTCAAAAAATAAAAATGAAAATAAGAATAAAAATAAAAGTAAAAGAGAACACTCAAATCATCTGATAACCCTCTTCTCTCCATTTTCTGTTTTTAATTATTGTAATTGAACTATATTCACATACCATGCAATCATCCAAAGTATAAAACAATTATTCACAGTACCATCATATAGTTGTGCATCCATCACCACAGTCAATTTTTGAATGATTTCATTACTCCAAAACATAAAAATAAGAATAAAAATAAAAAGAACTCCCCAAATGTCCCATGCCTCCCTCCTCCATATTATTCATTTATTTTTTACCCATTTTTCTACTTATTTGTCCATACACTGGGTAAAGCAAGTGTGAGACAAAAGGTTTTCACAATCATATAGTCACACCATATAAGCTATATGGTTATATGATTGCCTTCAAGAATCAAGAACACTGGATTACCATTCAACAGTTTTAGATATTTCCTTCTAACTATTCTAATAAACTAAAAACTAAAAAGGGATATGTATATAATGCATAAGAGTTACCTCCAGAAGTACCTCTTGACTCCATCTGAAATCCCTCAGCCACTGAAACTTTATTTTGTTTCAATTCCCTTCCCTCTTATGGTCCAGAAGTCTTTCTCAATCACACGATGCATGGTCCAGGCTCATCCCTGGGAGTCATATTCCACATGTAAATATATAAATTGCTGGGGATATTTATATCCCTGGGAATCATGTCCCACTTAAGGGGGAGGGCAGTGAGTTTACTTTCTGAGTTGGCTTAGAGAGAGAGGCCACATCTAAGCAACAAAGGAGGCCCTCTGGGGGTGACTCTTAAGCACACTTATGAGGAGTAGGCTTAGCTTCTCCTTTGGAGTAGCAAGCTTGATAAGGGCAAGCCACAAGATCAAGGGCTCAGCCTACTAAGCTGGTGGTCTGCAATGCTTCCAAGAATATCAGGATTTTCCCAGCTGGGAAAGTTTAATATTTCCATATTTTCCACAGTCTCACAAGGGAGCTTTGCAAATGCTTTTATTCTATGCTCAAATTACTCTGGGTTGTGTAGGAGCTTCATGCTAACCTGTACAAAGCAACAAGTTCTCACTCCCTAGTCAAGGTTCCATGTAATTATGTCATTTGAGTAAACTGACCATACAAGTTAAATTATATAATATGCTACAGAAAATATAGATTTTGCACCAAATAACCATCTCTTCCTTTGGTCCCACACAGAGGGGAAAGTTTTGAAACATGGCTAATATCCTCTACCCTTTGGTCTGATCTACCCCAATCTCAACCAAATCCATTTCATTCATATCTGTAATTGAATTCTGATTTCCTATTCAGCCTCTTTAACAGTTGATTCATGGGGCAATGCAGACACTCACAGCTGCTTAACTCTGGCTCTGAGTCCCAGATGCCACACAGACACATGAAGCTCCAGGGACCACATCATACCCAAACAGCTCATAATCTCAAAATTTAGAAATAACTGTCACAGCTCATGAATAAATGTGACTGCTGTAAGAACTTACAATCTAGGAAACTTTACAAAAGCCTTCCCCTTATAACCCATGCTCCCAGATTCAATTCTCAGTGTTTATACATTGTTATTAGTCCATATTAGGGAGGCACTACAATGCTTGTCTTTTCATTTCTAGCTTATTTCACTCAACCTACTGTTTTCATGTACTTTGTTTCATACCTCACAACTGCATTCCTTGTTGCTGCTCCCTCATGCAAAAACATTCTATATTTGTACATCTAATTACACTCAATGACCACTCTAGGTTTCACTGAGTTATACTGCGCCAGTCTTTTTATCTTCTATCTTTCCTTTTGGTGTCATACAGACACCTAACCTTCCTCTTTCAATTGTATTCACAGTCATCTTTATTCAGTGTTCTTAAAATATTCTGCTACCATCACACAGTATTGTGCTAACCATTTCTAGATCTACACAATCAATCCTCTAGAATATTCTATACTCCTTCAACATCTAATGCCCAATCTCTACCCTTCTATCTCCTGATATCTTCATTTCTACACTCCTCTCCCAACCTCTCTCTCCTGTCTTTCTCTGTCTGTCTGTAGCACTCCCTTTAGTATTTCCTGTAGAGGAGGTTTCCTATTCACAAACTCTGTGTGTTTATCTGTAAATATTTTAAATTCTACCTCATTATTGAAGGATAGTTTTGCCAGATATATGATTCTTGGTTGGCAGTTTTTCTCTTTCAGTATCTTGAGTATGTCATTCCACTGCCTTCTCACTTCCATGGTTTCTGCTGAGAGTTCCACATGTAGTCTTTTCAGGCTTCCCTTGCATATGATGGATTCCTTTTCTCTTGCTGCTTTCAGAATTCTATCTTTGTCTTTGACATTTGAAAATCTGATTAGCAAATGTCTTGAAGTAGCTCTATTTGGATCAAATCTGTTTGGTGTATGCTATGCTTCTTGGACGCTGTGCCAGTTTGGATATATTATTGCCCCCAGTAAACACCATGATCTTTTAATGCAATCTTGTGGGATATTGGGGTTAGGTTGTTTCCATGGATATGTGGCCCACCCAACTATGAGTGACACCTTTTGTTAGGTTGTGACCTCTGATTGAAAATTTCCATGGAAGTGTGGCCCCACCCATTCAGCATGGGCCTTGATTAGTTCACTGGAGCCCTATAAAAGCTCAGACAGAAGCAGCTCACTGCTTCGTGCAACTGAGACAGACATTTTGAAGATGGCCATTGAAAGCTGACACTTTGTAGAACACCATTTTGAAACACAACCTGGGAGCAAGGAGATGCCAGCCACATGCCTTCCCACTTAACACAGGTTTTCCCAATGCCATTGGCCTTCCTTTGGTGAAGGTACCCAATTGTTGATGCCTTAGCTTAGACATTTTCATGGCCTTCAGGCTTTAACTTTGTAACCAAATAAACCCCCTTTATAAAAGCCAATTCAAGCTAGAAGTAAATGCCTGAAACTATCAAACTCCAATCCAGTTCCCTTGACTCTTGAAGAGATTTTATAGCAATGTACTTTATGGGGGGTGACAGTGTGATTGTGTAAACCTTGTGGATCACACTCCATTTATCCAGTGTATGGGTGGATGAGTGGAAAAATGGGAGAAGGCCTAAATGAAAAATAGGGTTAGATGGGGGGCATGATTTGGCTGTACTTTTCTACTTTTATTTTTATTCTAATTTTCATTACTTGTGGAGTAAGGAAAATGTTCAAAAATAGATTGGGATGATGAATGCATTACTATGTGATGGTACTGTCAACAGTTGATTGTACACCATGGATGATTATGTGGTATGTGAATGTATCTTGGTAAAACTGAATTTAACTTAAAAGCCAATCCATTTCTGGTGTTTGGCAAAATGGCAGCATTAGCAAACTGGAAAAGCCTTGCAATTTTATGCCTTTTATATGAGTTCAGAAATTTTCATTGATTATTTCCTCTATTATTCCCTCTACCACTTTTCCCTCCTCTTTTCCTTCTGGGATGCCTACAACACATTTATTCATGCACTGAATGGCATTCAGTTCCCTGAGACTCTGCTCATATTTTTTTTTTCCATTCTTTTCCCTATCTGTTCCTTTGTGTGCAGGATTTCAGATTTCCTGCACACAAAGGCCCTCTCACTGAGCCTTTCTTCTGCCTCTCCAAGTCAGCTGTTGTATGTCTCCATTGTGTTTTTCATCTTTTCTATTGTGCCTTCCATTCCCATAATTTTGCCTTTTTTTCAAGCTTACAAATTCTTCCTTATGATCATCCAAGTGTCTCTGTTATGTCCTTCATCTCTTTTGTCACATTCTCTGTCACCTCATGAGAAGTTAAATGGCCACTGGCTGCTGCTTCCCTCAAGATTGGAGAAGGGCTTTCAAACCCAGGGCTTGAAGTGCATTTCTGTGCACATTTTCTCAGTTTCTTTGTCCCTCACTGATCTGGGTCTTGAAATATCCTTCAGGTCTTTAAACAGTGAGGGTATTTTTCACTGCTGTGAGATTTTAAAATCTGAGTCCCTGTTGAGGGGGTTCTGGTCTGCTGTTTCTGTTTCTGTGCCTTTTCTGCATGGAGACTGAGAGGTGGGGTGGGGAGGTGACTTGCTGTTCTGGGATGGAAAATTCCTACCTGAGAAATCTCTTTCTTCAATTCAGCATTTTCAGGGTCTTTCTCCACTGTATGTCCTCCTCCAGAATTTTAAACAATTCAGAATTGCCCTTTTTTTTGATAAACCCCTGGAAAGAAGTTTTCAGTATCTGTTTACATTGCCATGTTGATGACATCACTGCCTCAAATAAATTTGATTGGTGTTTCAATTTCTTCAAAGAAGGCTGTTGGGATTTTGATTTTGGATTGTATTTGAATCTGTAATTTTTTCTTGGTAGAATCAACATCATAGCAACATTTAGTCTTCCAATCCATGAAAATGGAATATCCTTCCATCTGTTTAGGTTTAGGTTTTCCTTGTTTCTTTTTACCAATGTTTTGTAGTGTTCTGTGTGTAAGTAATATTTACTTAAATGTATTCATTGTTATTTGATCCTTTCATGCTTTTAATTTCTTTTTAAATGGAATTTTTTCCTTATTTCCTCTTCATATTATTCATTAATTCTGTGTAGAAACAGCATTGGCTTTTTTCAGGTTAATATGGTACTTCTCCAATCTCCTGAATTCATTTGTAAGCTCTAGTATCTTTTTTAGGATTTTTCAGGATTTTCTTTAAATACAATCATGTTATCTGCAAATAGGAAAGCTTTTATTACTCCCTATCAAATTTGGTTTCCTTTTATTTCTTTTCATTGCTGAATGGTTCAGATTAGAACTTCTAGCATAAAGTTTAACAATAGTGACAGTGGGCATGCTCATCTTTTTCCTGATCATAGAGGGAAAGTTTCAATCTTTCCCCATTGAGTATGATGTTATCTGTGGTTTTTTTATGTGTACCCTTTATCATGTTGAGGATGTTTCTTTCTATTCCTATCCTTTCAAGTGTTTTCATCAAGAAATGATGCTGGATTTTGTCAAATGCATTTTGTGAAACTATTGAGATGATCATGTGCTTTTTTGCCTTTGAATTACTGATGTGGTGTATTACATTAATTGATTTTCTTTTATTGAACCAGCCTTGCACACCTGGAATAAATCCCATTTTGTCCTGGTGTATAATTCATTTAACATGCTGCTGGTTACAATTTGCAAGTATTTTGTTGAGGATTTTGCATCTAAATTTATTAAAGAGATTGGTCTGTAATTTTTTTCCTATACTATCTTTGTTTGGCTTTGGTATTACGGTCATGTTGGATTTATAGAATGAGTTAGGCAACATTGGCTGTCCAATATTTTTGAAGAGTTTGAGCAAGATTCAGCTGATAAATCTGCTCATAGTCTTATCAAGCTTTCCTTGTTTATTGTGGATACTTATTTTCCTTGCTGCTTCCAGAATTCTCTCTTCATCTTGAACATTTGGCAATCTGATTAGTAAGTGCCTTGGAGTAGGTCTATTAATATCTATTCTGCTTGTGGTACACTGGGCTTCTTTTTTTTAATATTCATTTTATTGAGATATATTCACATACCATGCAGTCATACAAAACAAATCGTACATTCGATTGTTCACACTACCATTGCATAGTTATGTATTCATCACCAAAATCAATCCCTGACATTTGGGTGTTCTTTTTTTTTTTTTTAATCTTCATGATTTCATTTTATTGTAGTTTTTGGAATAAGTCAGTTTTTGTTTTTATTAAATTCAGTTTTATTGAAATAGATTCACACACCATACAATCATCCATGGTATACAATCCACTGTCCACAGTATGATAACATAGTTATGCATTCATCACCACAATCTATCTCTGAACATTTTCCTTACATCAGAAAGAACCAGAACAAGAATAAAAAATAAAAGTGAAAAAAGAACACCCAAATCATCCCCCCATCCAACCCCATTTGTCCTTTAGTTTTTATACCCATTTTTCTACTTATCCATACACTAGATAAAGGGGGTGTGATCCACAAGGTCTTCACAATCACACTGTCACCCCTTGTAATCTACGTTATTATATAATTGTCTTCAGGAGTCCAGACTGCTAGGTTGGAGTTTGGTAGTTTCAGGTATTTACTTCTAGCTATTCCAATACATTAAAACCTAAAAGGTGTTATCTATATAGTGCATAAGAATGTCCACCAGAGTGACCTCTCAACTCCATTTGAAATCTCTCAGCCACTGAAACTATTTCGTCTCATTTTGCATCCCCCTTTTGGTCAAGAAGATATACTCAGTCCCATGATGCCGGGTCCACATTCATCCCCAGGAGTCATACTCTGCATTGCCAAGGAGATTTACACCCCTGGGAGTCGGGTCCCACGTAGGGGGGAGGGCAGCGAGTTCACCTGTTGAGATGGCTCAGTTAGAGAGAGAGAGGGCCACATCTGAGCAACAAAGAGGTACTCAGGGGGAAACTCTTAGGCACAATTACGTGCAAGTTTAGACTCTCCTTTGTGGTAATGAGCTTCATAAGGGCAAGTCCCATGCTCGAGGGCTCAGGACATCAAACCGCCAGTCCCAATGTTTGTGACAACATCAACACCAGTCCAGGTGAGGATGTCCAACACATCCGCACCTTCCCCCAGATCCTCGGGGCTGGGGAGGGGGAGGCTGTAAATATATTTTTTATTATCTGCCCAAATTACTCTGGGATGTGTCACTATTTCACTCCAGCCTATACTAACCTACCGTATGTCACTTCCTATTCAAAGTTCCATGCAATTGTGGTGTTTGAACAAATCGACTGTAGAGTTGTACTGTTTAGAAAATTTAGATCCTGTACCAAATAGATATCTCTTCCCTTGGTCTCATATGGAAGTCGAAGTTTGAAAACACAATCAGTTTCAACCTTTACCCTTTGGCCTGGCTTGCCCTGGTCTTAACCAGACCTGCTTCATTCATATCACTAATTGAAGTCTGCGCTCTTTTTCAGCTTTTTTTTTTTTTTTTTTTTGACAGTGGCTGTATGCACTAATACTGACATTCATATCTGCCGAGCTCTAGCTCTGAGTTTCAGGTGTCTCAGAGATACGCATTGTTCCAGAGACCAAACAGGTTATATGCTAGGGGATCAGCATCTCAAAGTTTAGAGATAGGCATTACAATTCAGGGATAGAGTTAACTGCTGTAAGAGCTTACAATCTAGGGACTATTACAATTATTATGTCCATGTTAGGCTATGTTCTAAGATTCAATTCTGAGTTTACAAATTGTAGTTAGTCCATATTGGTGAGGCATCATCCCTCTCACCATGTTTTCTCCAACACTTTTACTCCTATATATATATTTTCCTACAATTTTATAGAGTTATATTCACATACCATACATTTATCCACAGTGTACAATCAGTTGTTCATGGTATCATCATAAAGTTGTACATTTATCACCACAATCAGCACTTGAATATATTGATTACTACAAGAAAAATTGTTTTTTTTTTAGCAATAAGAAAAAAATGATAAAAAGAAAAATAATGTCATATAATACAATATACTAGTAAGGACAGCAAATAACACCACTACCAAGAATCCCATATTCCTCCCCTATATCCCCCTCTCATATACATTTAGCATTGGCATATTGCCTTTGTTACATTTAATGGAGGTATATTACAATGTTACTGTTGACCATAGACTCCAGTTTGCTTTGATTATGTTTTTTCCTGAATACCATCCCCTTTTCAACTCTCTACATGGTTGACATTCATTTGCTTTCCCACATGCAAAAACATTTTTATATTTGTATATTTAGTAACAGTCATTGGCCACTCCAGTTTTTGCCATGTTATACAGTCCCAGTCTTTATCATCTATCTATACCTCTGGTGTCATACATTCTCCTATCCCACCTCTTTCAGTTTACTCACAGACATCTTTGTTCAGTGTACTTACAACACTGTGCTACCATCACAGAGAATTATGCTATCTATTTCTGGATCTATGCAATCAATCCTAAACATTCTGCAGTCCTTCAGCATCAAATGGCTGGTCTCTACCCTCTTTCTATTTCCTGGTCGCCTGTGTTGTCAGCTTTTAACTCCCAAAGTTTGTTCATTAATGTCTGTTCATATTAGTGAGACCATACAGAATCTGTCATTTTGTTTCTGGCTAACTTCACTCAACATAATGTCCTCAAGGTTCATCCATATTATTACATGATCCATGTCTTTGTTCTGTCTTACAGCTGCATAATATTCCATCATGTGTATATACCACAGTTTGTTTATCCACTCGTCCTTTGATGGACATTTGGGCTGTTTCCATCTCTTGGCAATTGTGAATAATGCTGCAATAAACATCGGTTTACAAATGTCTGTTTGTGTCTTAAGTTTCAGGTCCTCTGAGTATATACCCAGCAATGGAATAGCTGGGTCATATGGCAAATCTATATTTAGCTTCCTGAGGAACCTCCACACTGTCTACCAGAGTGCTTGCACCATTCTACATTCCCACCAACAATGAATAAGTGTGCCTCTTTCTCCACATCCTCTCCAGCACTTGTCATTTTCTGTTTTTTGGATAATGGCCATTCTGGTAGGTGTGAGATGATATCTCATTGTGGTTTTGATTTGCATTTCCTTAATAGCCAGTGAAGTTGAGCATTTTTTCATATGCTTTTGAGCCATTTGTATTTCCTCTTCAGAAAAATGTCTGTTCATGTCTTTTGCCCATTTTTAATTGGATTGTTTGTCTTTCTGTTATTGAGATACAGGATTCCTTTATATATTCGGGATATTAAACCCTTATCTGATATGTGGTTTCCAAATATCATCTCCCATTGTGTAGGTTGCCTTTTTACTTTTCTGGCAAAGTCCTTTGATGTACAAAAGTGTTTAATTTTGAGGAGATCCCATTTGTCTATTTGTTCTTTGGTTGCTCGTGCCTTGGGTGTGAGGTCTAAGAAACCACCTCCTTTCACAAATCTTTAAGGTATTGCCCTACATTTTCTTCTAAGAGTTTTATAGTCTTGGTGCTAATGTTTAGGTCTTTGATCCACTTTGAGTTAATTTTGGTATAAGGTGTGAGATGGACATCCTCTTTCATTCTTTTGGAAATGGATATCCAGTTCTCCAAACACCATTTATTGAACAGGCTGCTCTTTCCCAGTTGCTTTGGCTTCACTGCCTTATCAATGATCAGTTGTCTGTAGATGCGAGGGTCTACTTCTTAACACTCAATTCAATCCCATTGATCAGTATATCTGTCCTTATGCCAGTACCATGCTGTTTTGAGCACTGTAGCTTTGTAATATGCTTCAAAGTCAGGTAGTGTGACACCTCCCACTTCATTCCTCTTTCTCAAGACATTTTTGGCTATTCGGGGCACCTTACCCTTCCAAATAAATTTAGTTACTGGTTTTTCTATTTCTGTAAAGTAAGTTGTTGGGATTTGAATTGGTATTGCATTGAATCTGTAAATCAGTTTAGGTAAAATTGCCATCTTAACTATATTTAGTCTTCCAATCCACGAACATGGTATGTTCTTCCATTTTTTTAGGTCTTGTTCAATTTCTTTTAGCAGTTTCTTATAGTTTTCTACGTAAAGGTCTTTTGCGTCCTTGGTTAAGTTTATTCCTAAATACTTGATTCTTTTGGTTGCTATTGTAAATGGGATTTTTTTCTTGATTTCCTCCTTTTGTTGCACATTACTTGTGTATAGGAACACTACAGATTTTTGCGTGTTGATCTTGTAGCCTGCTACTTTGCTGTATTCATTGACTAGTTCTAGTAGCTTTGCTGTAGATTTTTCTGGATTTCCTACATATAGAATCATGTCATCTGTAAATAGTGAAAGTTTTACTTCTTCCTCTCCAATTTGGATGCCTTTTATTTCTTTTTCTTGCCTAATTGCTCTAGCTAGAACTTCCAGCACAATGTTGAATGACAATGGTGATAGTGGGCATCCTTGTCTTGTTCCTGATCTTAGAGGAAAAGCTTTCAGTCTCTCCCCATTGAGTGTGATGTTAGCTGTGGGTTTTTCATATATTGCCTTTATCATATTGAAAAAGTTCCCTTCTATTCCTATCCTTTGAAGTGTTTTCATCAGGAAAGGATGTTGAATTTTGTCAAATGCCTTTTCTGCATCAATCAAGATGATCATGTGGTTCTTCTGCTTTGATTTATTGATGTGGTGTATTACATTAATTGATTTTCTTGCGTTGAACCAGCCTTGCTTACCTGAAATAAATCCCACCTGGTCGTGGTGTATAGTTCTTTTAATGTGCTGCTGGATTCGATTTGCAAGTATTTTGTTGAGGATTTTTGTGTCTATATTCATTAAAGAAATTGGCCTATAATTTTCTTTTTTTGTAGTATCTTTGTCGAATTTTTGTATTAGGGTGATGTTGGCTTCATAGAAAGAGTTAGGTAGCTTTCCCTCTTCTTCAATTTTTTTGAAGAGTTTGAGCAGAAATGGTACTAATTCTTTCTTGAATGCTTGGTAGAGATCACATTGAAACCATCTGGTCCTGGGCTTTTCCTTTTTGGGAGCTTTTTGATGAGTGACTCAATCTCTTTACTTGTGATTGGTTTGTTGAGGTCATCTATTTCTTCTTGAGTTAATGTTGGTTGTTTATGCTTTTCTAGGAAGTTGTCCATTTCATCTAAGTTGTGTAGTTTATTAGCATATAGTTGCTCCTAGTATCTTCTCATTATCTCCTTAATTTCTGTAGGGTCAGTAGTTATATTTCCTTTCCCATTTCTGATTGCATTTATTTGCATCTGCTCTCTCTTTTTTTTTTTTTGTTAGCCTAGCCAGAAGTCCATCGATTTTATTGATTTTCTCAAAGAACCAACTTCTGGTTTTGTTGATTCTCTCTATTGTTTTCCTGTTCTCAGTTGCATTTATTTCTGCTCTAATCTTTGTTATTTCTTCCCTTCTGCTTGCTTTGGGGTTAGTTTGCTGTTCTTTCTCTGATTCCTCCAGGTAAGCAGTTAACTCTTCAATTTTTGCTCTCTCTTCTCTTTTAATATAGGTATTTAGGGCAATAAATTTCCCTCTCAGCACCGCCTTTGCTGCATCCCATAAGTTTTTTTTTTTTTTTATTAAATTCAGTTTTATTGAAATACATTCACACACCATACAATCATCCATGATATACAATCCACTGTCCACAGTATGATAACATAGTTATGCGTTCATCACCACAATCTATCTCTGAACATTTTCCTTACATGAGAAAGAACCAGAACAAGAATAAAAAATAAAAGTGAAAAAAGAACACCCAAATCATCCCCCCATCCAACCCCATTTGTCCTTTAGTTTTTATACCCATTCCTCCACTCATCCATACACTAGATAAAGCGGGTGTGATCCACAAGGTCTTCACAATCACACTGTCATCCCTTGTAATCAACATTATTATATAATTGTCTTCAGGAGTCTAGACTGCTGGGTTGGAGTTTAGTAGTTTCAGGTATTTACTTCTAGCTATTCCAATACATTAAAGCCTAAGAAGTGTTATCTATATCGTGCATAAGAATGTCCACCAGAGTGACCTCTCAACTCCATTTGGAATCTCTCAGCCACTGAGACTATTTCATCTCATTTTGCATCCCCCTTTTGGTCAAGAAGATACTCTCAGTCCCACGATGCCGGGTCCACATTCATCCCCGGGAGTCATACTCTGCGTTGCCAGGGAGATTTACATCCCTGGGAGTCGGGTCCCATGTAGAGGGGAGGGCAGCGAGTTCACCTGTCGAGATGGCTCAGTTAGAGAGAGAGAGGGCCACATCTGAGCAACAAAGAGGTACTCAGGGGGAGACTCTTAGGCACCATTACATACAAGTTTAGACTCTCCTTTGTGGTAATGAGCTTCATAAGGGCAAGTCCCATGCTCAAGGGCTCAGCACATCAAACTGCCAGTCCCAATGTTTGTGACAACATCAACACCAGTCCAGGTGAGGATGTCCAACACATCTGCACCTTCCCCCAGATCCTCGGGGCTGGGGAGGGGGAGGCTGTAAATATATTTTTTATTATCTGCCCAAATTACTCTAGGATGTGTCACTATTTCACTCCAGCCTATACTAACCTACCGTATCTCACTTCCTATTGAAAGTTCCATGCAGTTGTGGTGTTTGAACAAATCGACTGTAGAGTTGTACCGTTTAGAAAATTTAGATCCTGTACCAAATAGATATCTATTCCCTTGGTCTCATATGAAAGTTGAAGTTTTAAAACGCAATGAGTTTCAACCTTTACCCTTTGGCCTGGCTTGCCCTGGTCTTAACCAGACCTGCTTCATTCATATCACTAATTGAAGTCTGCGCTCTTATTCAGCTTTTTTTTTTGACAGTGGCTGTATGCACTAATACTGACATTCACATCTGCCGAACTCTAGCTCTGAGTTTCGGGTGTCTCAGAGATATGCATTGTTCCAGAGACATGCATTGTTCCAGAGACCAATCAGGTTATACGCTAGGGGATAAGCATCTCAAAGTTTAGAGATAGGCCTTATAATTCAGGGATAGAGTTAACTGCTGTAAGAGCTTACAATCTAGGGACTATTACAATTATTGTGTCCATGTTAGGCTATGTTCTAAGATTCAATTCTGAGTTTACAAATTGTAGTTAGTCCATATTGGTGAGGCATCATCCCTCTCACTATGTTTTCTCCGACAGTTTTACTCCTATATATGTATTTTCTTACAATTTTATAGAGTTATGCTCACATACCATACATTTATCCACAGTGTACAATCAGTTGTTCATGGTTTCATCATAAAGTTGTACATTTATCACCACAATCAGCAGTTGAACATATTGATTACTACAAGAAAAATTGTTTTTTTTTTTTTTTAGCAGTAAGAAAAAATGATAAAAAGACAAATAACATGTCATACAATACAATATACTACTAAGGACAGCAAATAACACCACTACCAATAATCCCGTATTCCTCCCCTATATCCCCCTCTCATATACATTTAGCATTGGCATATTGCCTTTGTTACATTTAATGGAGGTATATTACTATGTTACTGTTGACCATAGACTCCAGTTTGCTTTGATTTTGTTTTTTCCTGTCCTACCTCTTTCAGCTTTACTCACAGACATCTTTGTTCAGTGTACTTACAATACCGTGCTACCATCACCCAGTATTATGCTATCTATTTCTGGATCTTGCATCCCATAAGTTTTGATAAGTTGTGTTTTCATTGTCATTTGCCTCGAGGTATTTACTAATTTCTCTTGTAATTTCTTCCTTTATCCACTGGTTTTCTAAGAGGAAGTTTGTTAGCCTCCATATGTTTGCGAATTTTATGACCTTCTGCCTTTTATTTATTTCCAACTTCATTCCATTGTGGTCTGAGAAAGTGTTCTGTATAATATCAATATTTTTAAATTTGTTGAGACTTGCTTTGTGACCCAACATGTGGTCTATCCTAGAGAATGTTCCATGAGCACTTGAGAAAAAAGTGTATCCTGCTGTTGTTGGATGTAGTGTTCTATAAATGTCTGTCAAGTTTAGTTCATTTATCATACAATTCAACATCTCTGTTTCTTTGGTGATCCTCTGTCTAAATGTTCTATCCATTGATGAGAGTGGTGTATTGAAGTCTGTAACTATTATTGTAGAGGTATCTATTTCTCTTTTCAGTGATCTCAGTGTTTTCCTCACAAATTTTGGGGCATTCTGGCTTGGTGCATAAATATTTATGACTGTTATGTTTTCTTCATGAATTGACCCTTTTATTAATATATAGTGTCCTTCTTTGTCTCTTTTAAGTATTTCACTTTTGAAGTCTAACTTGTCTGATATAGCTACTCCCGCTTTTTTCTGGTTGTTGTTTGCATGAAATATCTTTTTCCAACCTTTCACTTTCAGTCTATGTTTGTCCTTGTGTCTAAAGTGAGTTTCTTGTAGACAGCATATAGATGGGTCCTGTTTTTTAATCCATTCTGCCAGTCTGTGTCTTTTTATTGGGGAGTTTAATCCATTTACATTTAGTGTTATTACTGTAAGGGCAGTACTTTCTACTACCATTTTGTTTTTTGGAATTTATATGTCATATCTTATTTTTTCCTCTCCTTTTACCTTTCCTGATAATCTTCATTTCTGCACTCTTCTCCAACTCTCTCTCTCCTGTCTTTTCCTATCAGCCTGTAGCACTCCCTTTAGAATTTCTTATAGTGCCAGTCTCTTATTCACAAACTCTCTCAGTGTCTGTCTGAAAATATTTTAATCTCTCCCTCATTTTTGAAGGAAAGTTTTGCTGGATATAGAATTCTTGGTTGGCAGTTTTTCTCTTTCAGTACCTTAAATATATCATGCCACTGTCTTCTTGCCTCCATGATTTCTGCAGAGAAATCTGAACATAGTCTTATTGACCTTCCGTTGTATGTGATGGATTGCTTTTCTCTTGCTGCTTTCAGAATCCCCTCTTTGTCTTTGACATTGGACAATCTGAGCAGTAAGTGTCTTGGAATAGGTCTATTGGGATCTATTCTATTTGGCGTACATTGTACTTCTTGAATCTCTAATTTTCTATCTTTTATAAGAGTTGGGAAATTTTCAGTGAATATGTCTTCTATTACTCTTTCTACCCCGTTTCCCCTCTCTTCTCCTTCTGGGATACCCATAGCATGTATATTTGTGCTTTTCATATTGTCACTCAGCTCCCTAAGACCCTGCTCATATTTTTCCATTATTTTCACCATCTGTTCTTTTGTGTGTATGAATTCGAATGACCTGTCTTCCAGTTCACTGATCCTTTCTTCTGCCTGTTGAAATCTACTACTGTGTCCCCCCATTGTGTTTTTCATCTCCTCCATTGTGGCCTTCATTCCCATGAGTTCTGCCATTTGTTTTTTTAAGTTTATGAATTCTTCTTTATGGTCAGCCAGTGTCTTCTTTATATCCTTCAGCTCTTTTGCTATATCTTCCTTCATTTCATCGAATTTATTTAGCATTAGTTGCCTCCACTCCTGTATCTCAGCTGAGCTATTAGTTTGTTCCTATGGCTGGTCCATGTTTTTGTGTTTCCTGGTATGGCTTGTTATCTTAAGTTGTCTAGGCATCTGATTTTCTTGATTAGTTTATTTTGGAGCTTGTTTTCTGTCTTTTACCTAGTGGTTTTCTTGTTGGTTGGCTTTGTTCTCTGGCCTCTGTTATTCAGTTCAACTTATTCTAGACCTCTAACTTAGGTTCTATTTAGTTGATCAGAATTTTTCCCCTCTTGTTTTTTCTGTTTCTTGCTCTGCCTCTATGTAACCTTTTTGTGAGTGGGTCTCCTCAGATATGGTCAACCCTATCCAGATTTTCCCAGTCTAGTGAGGCCCAGGTCTCATTGGGATGGTATGGAGTTTTCCTGAGAATGAGACCCTCCTATGAGGCCTTTAGAATTGGTGCTTTTCCTCTCCTGTCCAGCAGGTGGCGCTGGCCAGCCCGCAGCTCCCCCACCAGTGTAAGGAGGTATGGAGCCTTTAGTTCTCCTGGTGACTCTGATCCTGTCAGGGGCGTGGCTGACTGAAGCCAGAATCTGAATTCCAGCCCCTGGGGTCTGAATTCCCAGAAGGAGGGCTGCCAGTTGAGCTGGACCTCCCTCCACTCTCCCAATCCTCAGAACTCCAGTTGTCTCTCAGGGGCACTATTCCCTTCTCCTCTCTCCTCTTTGGGGCCTCTCCAGGTTGATTCCTTGTTCAGCCTGAGTTGCCAATTAAAGACTGGGGTGGAGACCTTCAGTAGTGAATACGGAACTCAAAGACACTGTGGGTACTCTGTCTCCCCCCAAGCCCAGCCCAGTCCCTCAGCCTGGGCTTTCCAATAGAAAATAACTGCATACATTACTTTTAGATAAAAAAAAAAAGAAAAGAAAAACATGAAAAAGGAAAAAGAAAAAAAAAAAGAGTCTCTTTTAAAAGTCTTTCCCCAGCCTGGAAGTTTTGTCAGTGTCAGAATAGAGCAATTAAAGATACGCTTTGGGCTATTGTCTGATAATTGCTCTCCAACAGCTTCAGTTCCAGCCCTGCCGGGGGGGGGGTGGGGGGGGGGGGGGGGGGGGGGGGTGGTGGTGGGGTGGGGGGGGTGGGGGGGGTGGGACGGACTATTGAAATGCAAAAATATAAGGGATCAGGGAGAAGCCAGAAGGGACAAAATGCAGGGGAAAAAAATGGCTTTTTTGGAGTCTGGGAATGGGTGCCCGCTTTTACGTGTCCCCACTTCTCAGAGCCCAGCCCTTCTTTCGCACCCCAGCTCCCAAAATTAGTTAATTAATTTGTTAATTAATTCTGCAGTTGAGGCTGGATTGAGCCTCCCTTCTTGCCCTCAGCAGATTGCTGTTTTTTGGGGTTTTTTTCCCCCTTTCAGGGAGCCAGCAGCAAGACAGTCTGTGAGGTCTGGGTAGGGAGGGGCTCCAGACCCCTGGTCCAGGGAACTTACAATGTTTGCTGCGATCTCAGCTTTTCCTCCAATTCCAAGCTTGCGTCCGATGTGTGACTGGTTACTGGAGATCCTGAAAAAACTGTTTCATATAGTTCTTCGGTAATTGCCAGCTGCTCTAGTGGAGAGATGAAATTCTGTTCCTCACCACTCCGCCATCTTGCCCCGCCCTCTACACTGGGCTTCTTGGATCTGTAATTTTATGTCTTTCATTAGAGTTGGGAAATTTTCAGTAATTATTTCTTCCATTATGTTTTTTCTGCTCCTTTTCACTTCTCTTCTCCTTCTGGGACATCCATAGCATATATATTCATGGGTTTCATGGTATAATTCAATTCCCTGAGATCCTGTTTTTATTTTGCCATTCTTTTCCCTGTGTCTCCTTTTGTGGTAGGATTTCAGATGTCCTGTTATGTAGTTCACTAATCCTTTCTTCTGCTTCTTCAAATCTGCTGTTTTATATCTCCACTGTGTTTTTCATCTCTTCTATAGTGCCTTTCATTCCCATAAGTTATGCCATTTGATTTTTCAAGCTTTCAAGATCTTCTGTATGGTCACTCAGAATCTTCTTTATATCCTTCATGTCTTTTGCCATATTTTCCTTCAACTTATTGATTTTATTTAGAAGATTTGTTTGAAAATCTTTAATTAGTTGTTTTAACTCCTGTATCTCATTTGGAATGTTAGTTTTTTCTTTTGCCTGAGCCATATTTTGTGCTTCTTAGTATGACTCATGATTATTTGCTGGTGTCTTTTCATTTGGTTTCTTTGATTTGTTTATTCTGAAATTTGTTTCCTCTTTTTTACCTAAGGTTTTCTTGTTCATTGGCTGTGTTCTCTGTCTTTTCTTTGACATTCAGTTCAACTTAATCTAGCCATTTAGCATAGATACTGTTTAATTGATCAGATATTTTCATCTCTTGTTTTTCTGGTTCTTGCCCTTCCTATATAGAATTTTGTTTTTGAGGACAGTCTCCATAGATAGGATGGGCAACAATCAAATTTTCCCAATGAAACAGAAATGGTACTCAGGTAAAGGTTATAATCAATATCAAGGATCCCTGTGGATGAGACCCAGAAGGGTGCCAGAGTTTCCTGTGAAGCTTCTTGATTTTGTGCTTTTCCTATCCTGTCAAGCAAATAAATGGCACATGGCAGCTCATAGCTTCCTGTCAGCATAAAGTGTTACAGTGCCTTTACTTCTCAGGAGACTCTGTCCTTTCCAGTATAATTGTTGAGACAGAGGCTGAGGAAGAAGGTGGGCTTAAACAGTTTTTGTTTTCCAGCCCCTGGGCTCTGAATTATCTGAATTACAGCCACCACTTTTGCTGGGCCTTGCCTAACCTTTTCTTGGGGAATATTTGCCTTCCAGGGAATTATCTCCTTCATCTGAATAGTTACTTTGTCTCTTAGCTATATCTTAACTCTGCCCTTGCCTGGGGAAATGCTGACAACTGAAAATATGTGGTACTTTCTTTAATGGGTTGTTAAAATTAGAAAGAAAAATCCTTTTCAAAGTTGGTCACCACCCCCTCCCCCAGGTTTGCCAATCAGGCACCAGAATTGGTACCCAACTCTATGTGCCCCTTTTCTTGGGGAACAGCCCTTTTCCAGTATTCTTCATTCAGCCAACTCCAAAACCTGTTGTTTTTTTGTCAGCCCCACCTGCTCTCTGCCATAGAGAAAACTACAGGTTCCTTTCATGCTTTCTTCAGTTTATCTGTGCTTGGAGCTTGTATTCAGCAGTCCAAAAATGTAAATTATATCTATAATTGGTGCTTGGTTGAGCTACCTTCCCTTGCTCCTCATATTAACTGCTTCTTTTCCCCATGGGGAAGTGACACCAAACCAGCCTGCCATGGTATTGTGTGGGGGTGCCAGCCTCCACAGCTTTGGAGACTTTATTTACAGTTCTTCTCTTTGACCTCAACCCTTTCACCCATTGCAGACTGGTGTATATGTGTATCTTTTTCTTGATTTTTATTTTTTTCCATTGTTGTCAGAGAAAATACTAATTGTGATTTAAATCTTTTTAACTATATTGTGACTTGTTTTGGGCCTGATGTATAGTCTATCTTGGAGAATTTTCCATTTGCCCTTTAGAATAATTCTTACTCTTATAATGTTGGGTTGAATATTTTGTAGGTTTCTGTTAGGTCTTGCTTGTTTGCAGTGTTGCTCAAATCTTCCACATCCATGTTGATCTTCTGCCTAGTTGTTTTATTTACTATTGAAGTGGGGTATTGATGGCTCCAACTTTTATCATTGGCTTTTCCATATCTCTCTTCATTTCTGTCACATTTTGCCTCATGTCTGTTGCAGTTTTGTTGTTAGGTGCATAGATGTTTAAAATTGGTAAAACTCCCTGATGATTGGACCCTTTTCTCATTTTAAAATGTCCCTCTTTTTCCGTAGTACCATTTCTTTAATTTAAAGCATATTTTGTCTTTGTCATTATAGTCACTCCAGCTTTTTCATATTTAGTGTTTTTTTATGTAGCTGGATTTATGCCTGCTGTTTTATGTTTTCTTTTCTATAGGTTACATGCCTTCTTTTCCTCTATTTTTACTGTATTGCTGTCTTTTATGTTAATTGATTATTTCTTTATGTAACATTTTAATTCTTTTAATGTTTTATCTTCATATATATTTTACCTTGTTTTCTGATTTGCTGCTCTAGGATTTACAAAATATATTTCAATTTAACAGAATCTACTTCATATTTATACTTAATTCCAGTGAGCTATAGAAATGTTACTGTTATATAACTCTATTCCTTCATCCTTTCTTGTGCTAGTATTTTTTTACCTATTATAATACATATTGTTACAAACCCACTAATATATTTTTATATTTACTGCTTCATATAGTTCAACATATTTCCAAGAAAATATATATTTACAAAGTTTATTACTTTAAGAATCATACTTGCGATTTCTTTACAGTTTTTTTTGCACTGAATTAACAATAATTAGGAACCCATAGAAATATTTTCTTAATCTGCTTGTAGATTCAGAGTATTCATTAAAATATGTTATCACAGACAAAACAAAAATTTGAGAAATAACTGTTATATCTCCATTTTAGTGCTCAGTAAAATAAAATTATTTTCTACTGCTCTGTTGTAGCTGTTTAGATTTCCCACAATCTAATTTTGACAAAAGTTACGGTTTTAGTTCACTATAGCTGCCAAAATGTAATATACCATAAATTGGCTGGCTTTTCACAATGGCAATTTATTAGTTCACAAGTTTACAGTTCTGAGGCTGAGAGAAATTAGCCAAAAAAAAGAGAAAAATACTGTATGGTCACACTAATATGAGCTAATTATAATGAGCAAACATTGAGAGTTAATGTCAAGAGCACAGGTTATCATGAGGTAGAAAAAGGGTAAAGATAGGGTATTTGTTGCTGAAAGAGTACAGAAAGTTCAACAGGATTGATTATAAAGATTCAGAAATGGATTACACAATATTATCTGATGGTAGTACAATATTGTAAGTACAATGAACAAAGCTGAGTCTCTGTATGGTTGAAAGAGAAAGGCTATGGGCATGTACCACACCAGAAAGAAAGAGAAAAGATAAAAACTGGGATTGTGTAACTTAGCAAAACCTAGAGTGGATAATGATGGTGCTTAAATGTACAAATATAAGAAATATTTTACATGAAGGGAAGAGGTGAATGTCACTATTGGAAGGTATTGAAAATGGGATGAATATGGAAAAAAATACAATCAGTGCAAACTAGGGTTTGTATAAAACAGTAATATTGTAAAATTTTTCCATTAACTGTAACAAAGGCATTAAAGTTTGAAGTCAAATACAGGGAGATATGAGGGAGGTATGTGATTGTTGTTGTTGCTGTTTCTCCCTTTTTAAAAATTTCCCTTCTTTCTTTGCAGAAGAAATGGAAGTGTTCTCATATAGATTGTAGTGGTAAATGCATAACTCTGTGATTATCCCAGGAACCACTGATTGTTTAATTAATGTGTACTCTGTGGTGTGTGAATCAAACTGTTTAAAAAATAAAATGAGGAATACAAGTACTGAAGAAGATGTGGAGAGAGAGATATACCTATTTACTGGTGGTAGGGAAGTAGAATGCTGCAGCCCCTCTGGAGGACAGTGTGGTGATTCCATAGGTGGCTAAATATAGGGTTGCCGTATGATCCTGCAACCTGTTATTTGGTATATACTTGGAAGAACTGAAAGCAAGGATACAAATAAGCATTTGCACTCTGGTGTTTATGGCAGCAGTATTCACTATTTGCAATGGATGGAGGTGGTCTAAGGGTGCATAGACTGGTGAAGGTAAGGGCATACTGTGGTGTATACATACAATGGAATATTGAGTGGCTTCAAGAAGGAATGAAGTTGTGAGACATGCAAATGTGTGTAAGAAACTTGAGGCCATTATGTTGAGTGAAATAAGCTTGAAATGAAAGGACAAATATTGTAAAGCCTCAATGAAATGAGCTAACTATAATGAACAAACACTGAGAATTGAATTCAAGACCATAACTTATCAGGGGATAGAACATGGGCAGAGATTGGGCAGTCTGTAATGCAGGAGTACAGAATTTTCAATAAGGTTTATTGTAAAGGTTCATAGTTTGTTAAGTTCTCAGAGCATTCACTTCTTTTCCTGATTTTTAACTGTTGTTTAAGAAGAATTTATTTGGTACAAAATTTATTTTTTATATAGCACACTATCTAATTCAACCTGTATGATTAGTTTATTTTAATAATATTATTACATGGAACATAGAATAGGAAATGAGATCTTATTATTCTGTACAGGTAATGTAATATCCCAATACATCCCAGAGTATTCTAGGCAGAAAATAAAAATATTTGCAAAGTCCCCTTGAGGAACTGGGGGGAAATGTGGAAATATTTAACTTCCCCACCTGGAGAATTCCTGATATTCTTACTAGCATTAGGGACTCCCAATTTAATAAGTCAAGCCCTCAATCTTGGGACTTGCCTTTATGAAACTTATTCCTGCAAAGAAGCTAAGCCTACTTAAAATTATGCCTAAGGTTCACATCCAGAGAATCTCCTTTGTTGCTCAGATGTTGCCTCTCTAAGCAAACTCTGCAAATAAACTCATTACCCTCTCCCCTCTGTGGGGCAAGACTCCTAGGGGTGAAGGCTTCCTGGCAATGTGGGACATAACTCCCAAGGATGAGCCTGACCCTAGCCTCATGGGATTGAGAATGCTTTCTTGACAAAAAGGGGAAAAAGAAATGAAACAAAATAAATTTTCAGTGGCTAAGAGATTTCAAATAGAGTTGGTAGTTCATTCTTGAAGTTACTTTTAGGCAGTATATAGATATTTCTTTGTAGTTTGTTGTGTATTATAATAGCTAGAAGGAAATCCCTGAAATTTGAACTGTATTCCAGTAGCCCTTATCCTTGATGGTGATAGTATAATTATATTGCTTTTATCATGTGATCATGTGATTGTGAAATCCTTGTGACTGACACTCCCTTTTTCAAGTTTATGGGCAGGAGAATAAAATAAAGACAAAAATAAATCACTGGGGTTTTTAAGGGATATAGGATGATTTCATTGCTCTTTTTTCTTTTTCCTTTTTTTCTTTTCTTTGGTGTAATGAAAATCTTATAAAATTGATTGTGGCAATGAATGCACAACTACATGATGATAATGTGAGCCATTGATTGTATACTTTGGATGCATTATATGGTGTGTGAATATATCAAAATAAAATTGCATTTAAAAATCAATAACAAAAAGCAATCTGGAAAATTTTAAAATATATTAAAATTACCACAAATTGATTGGTTCTAAGCTCACAGCTTGAAAGCTAGAATTCCAAAAACAAGGTATCAGCAGGCCTTCTCCAAAGTCTGAAGTGTTTTGGTTGTGGCTTACTGGCAATCAATCTTCATTTCCATCACATTCTTATCTGTCTCTTTCTGTCTCCCCCTGTTGCTTCTATTTCCATACCTAGATTCCCTTTGCTTATAAGTACTCCAGTCATATTGGATTAAGGCCAATCATGATTCCCTTTGATTCCCCCTCAATAGACTATTCAAAGACTCTTTTTACAAATGAGTTTACACTCACAGGACTGGGGGTTAGGACTTGAACATATTTTGTGAGAGACATGATTCAATCTCCAACAATAACCAACAGATCAAAGAAGAAAACATAAGGGTGATAAGAAAAAACTTTGAGGTGAATGAAAATGAGGACATAACATACCCAAGCTTATGTTTTGCAGCTAGAGCCCAGAATAGAGGGAAATTTATAACTCTATTAAAAAAGAAGAAAGAACCCAAATCAGTAACTTCATCTTTCACCTTAAAAAACTAGAAAGGGAAAAGCAATCTAAATGTGAATCCAGTAGAAGGAAGAAAATAATGAAAAATAGAGTGTAAATAAATTAAATAGAAAATAGAAAATCAAAAGAGAAAGTCAATGAAACCAAAAGTTATTTCTTTGACAAAAATCAATGAAATTTAGCAAACTTTAGCTAGACTAAGGGTAAAAGAGCAAACACACAAGTTATTAAAATAAGGAATGAAAGAGCGGTCTTCCTACACAACTTACAGCAATAAAAATCATGAAAAAAATGTGTGAAAATAAATGAGATAATGTAGATGAAATGGATAAAGTACTAGAAAGAAATTGCCAAAACTTACCCAAGAAGAAAGAGAAAATCTGAATGAATCTATAATGAAAAGGGAGATTAGATTAGTCATCTAATGCTTCCCACAAAAAAAAGCCTAGGAATGGATAGCTTCACTGATAAATTCTACCAGTATTTAAAGCATAATTAACACCAATCCTTCTCAAACTCTTTAAAAGAATATAAGAGAAGGGAATACTTTCAAATTCATTCTGTCAGACAAGTATTACCATAACAATTACACAGAGACCAATATCTCTAATGAACATTGATACAAAATCCTCAATAAAATACTAGAAAACAAACTCCAGGAACACATAGAAAGAATCATACAATGTGACTAATTTAGATTTATCACAGGAATGCATAGGTAGCTCCATATACAAAAAAATAATATAATACACCATATTAATAGAATAATTGATAAAATCACTTTATCATCTCCATGGATGCAGCAAAAACATTTGACAAAATCAAACACTTTTCAAGATTAAAAATCATCAACAAACTAGGAATACCAGAGAACACTAAAAAGGAAATCTATGTTATAATCACAGTGATATGATTAATGTTGAAATATTGACACCTTCTTCTCTAAATCAGGAACAAGACAAGGATGTTATCTCCCCTCACCACTTCTATTTAACAGTGTATTGGAAGTTCTGCTTATTATAAATAATAACTAAGAAATTAGTTTAGCAGGGTGTAAGAACAGTATTCAAAAATCAATTGTATTTCTATACATTAGCAATGAAAATCCCACCTTCCCCCACAGGATCTCTCAGCCAGAGGCTGTGAAGTGTTATCTCCCCAGCCAATTTCTGTCAAGGTTGCATGGTGCATGGAAAGCTGTTCCATCCCATGATAATTGGCTTGATCTAGCCACCAGTCTCCTGTGGCAGTCTGGGCCTAACACACTCACCCTGTCCTTTCAAATTCAGTCTCTCTGCCTCTCTAGCTAAGTCCCCACTATGTGGTGTAGAAGTCCCTACCAGGCTCCTCTGGAGAACTCCCTACCCTTTATCTGGTATTTTCCATGGAGGAGAATTTTTCTCTGCCTCCTAATCTGCCATCTTCCTGGAATTCTCCCAGGTTAAATATTTAAGACCATGATTCATGAGTTATATGTCACTTCTGGTGAGAAAGCATAAATATAATCTACCTTGCCAAGTGGTGGCTAACTGATTCTCTTATGTTGAGATCAGAAATGATGAGGTAGTTAACAGTTCCTTTGAAAGAAGATGCAAAGTCTATTTCATTTATTCCCATTCTACTTTTGAGGATATCCTCTCTTTATTGCTCTACAATTTTTTTGTGTCATGTGTCAGTCATTGTATTTGCTACATCAATGTGAAGAACACAAATGGCACATGTAAACATGCAGATATTTACTAAAGAGAACATAGCTGTAGTGGACACTTTTTGGCTACCCAGCACCTGAAATACTTTTCTATTCAGCAACCAGATGAATATTCCTGAAATATAGAATCTGGAACTAGTGACATAAAGCAACAGGAAAAATGGAAAAAATAAGAAAAAATGGTAATAGTAAAATTGGCAACAGCTTGTTTCCAAGGGCAGTGGCAAAAATGATGCCAACATCAATGTAAGCTTCAGTGGCCAGTGGCAGTGACAATGGTTTCCTTAGCACACTAGTTCTGTGGCAGTTTTGCCTGTGATACAAGCTGCATTGTTGTTTACTTTCTAAGCCTGTTACTCCAATTATTTTTGATATTCTGTGAGCCATTATTTTCTCAGTAAAATCCTTTTTCTCTTAAATCTTCCAGCATCTGTAGCTTTCAGCTACAAACTCTAATTAATAAAATTGTCATAAAATGTCAAGACTCAAAGGGAAGTGTGAATACATCTAGTGCAGCCCTTCTATTATGATGGAGAAATTGAGCCAATGTTATAATAATTTTTGCTATACAGGCATAAGTAGGGTTTTTCTTGGAATGCACCTAAGAAAGACCAGAGAGGGGGCTAAATAATGATTCCATTTTAAGGTTTTAAAAACTAACACCAGAGGCTCTAAGATGGTGGCATAGAGAGGAATGGAAGCTATGTAGTCCCCCTAGAACAACTAAAAAAAAACCAGAAATAACTAGTAAATAATCTAGAATAACTGCAGGGGGCAAACATGACTGTTCACTCATCACACACCAACCTGAATTGGGAAGAATGCCTGAGATCACAGCATAAAATCTGTAAGTAAAAACTGTGGATCCAAATTGGGAGACACCTCCCCCACAGCCCAAGCTCCAAAGCCTCATGGTGCCAGAGAGAAGCTTTCTCCCAGCAAGCGAATATAGCTCAGCTGAGCTCCAATTGGGGTTTTAGTTAGCAAGTGTGAACTGCTCACTCTGAGGTGTGAATCCCCAACAAGTAGAGAGAGGCTTCGGGTGATGACTGACCTTGGAGAGATGGAGGGTCACCTCAGACTAGCTCTGTTCCTTTTTTGACTCAGTGGAGAAAGCCTCAGCCATTTTCAGTTCCCAGTTGTTTGACCCAGACAAGTGTATAGCACAGGCAGAGAGAGACCATTGAAATGCTAATGACCTCCCCCTAGGGTGTCTATCTTCTCTAAGAGGAAAGGGGTGGGGCCCAGCTCTACTACCTGCCTTTCATTCAGAACTTATACCAGTTAAGAATTATAGGCTAACAGGCACCACCTGCTGGGCAGAGAAGCACAGTGACCAGAGGCATCAGAGGGTGTACCAATTTTCTAAGACACACCCTCAGGAAAACCAGATACTGAATATTTCTTCCTTCTGGAACCTTAGCCCATTCTGGTCTGGGGAGGCCTGATTGGGGTAACCAAGGAAACCATGCGTAGACAACAGAAAACTACAACCTACGCCAAGAAAAATGAGGTTATGGCCCAGTCAGTGGAACAAACTTGCACTTCAACTGTGATGCAGGAATTGAAACAATGAATAATAACTGAATTAAAAAAGTTTAGGGAAGATATGGCAAAATAGATGAACCATATAATGAAAACACAGGGTGCACATAAGGTAGAAATTGAAAGTTCAAAAAACCAACTGGCAGAATCTATGGAAATGAAAGGTACAACACAAGAGATGAAAGACACACTGGAAACATACAACAGCAGATCTCAAGAGGCGCAAGAAAACACTCAGGAACTGGAGAACAAGGCACCTGAAAATCTACACACAAAAGAACAGATAGAGAGAAGGGAAAAATACAAGCATCATCTCTGGGAACTTAAAGACAAAATGAAAAGTAAGAATTTATGTGTCATTGGTGTTTCAGAAGGAGAAGAGAAGGGAAAAGGGGCAGAAGCAATAATAGAGGAAATAATGAAAATTTCCCATCTCTTATGAAAGACATAAAATTATGGATCCAAGAAGTGCAGCATACCCCAAACAGAATAGATCTGAATAGGCCTATGCCAAGACACTTAAGAATCAGATTATCAAACATCAAAGATAAAGAGAGAATCCTGAAAGCAGCACGAGAGAAACGATCTATCACATACAAAGGGAGCTTGATAAGACTATGTGTGGATTTCTCAACAGAAACCATGGAGGCAAGAAGGAAGTGGGGTGATATATTTAAGATACTGAAAGAGAAAAAACACAACCAAGAATCCTATATCTGGCAAAACTATCCTTCAGATATGAGGGAAAGCTCAAAATATTCTCTGACAAACAGACAATGACTGAGATTGTGAACAAGAAACCTGTTCTACAGGAAACACTAAAGGAAGCACTGCAGACAGAAAGGAAAAAACAGGAATGAGAGGTTTGGAAAACAATTTTGGGTGATAGTAGCACAGCAATGTAAGTACACTGAACAAAGATGACTGTGAATATGGTTGAAAGGGGAAGGCTGGGATCATGTGGGACACCAGAACAAAAAACGAACAATAAAGACTGGGACTGTGTAACTCAGGGAAACCTAGGATGCTCAATGATTGCAACAAAAGGTACAAATATGTTTTTACATGAGGTAGAACAAATGAATGTCAACATTGCAAGGTGTTAAAAATAGGTGGGATTGGGGGAAAATACAATCAATGCAAACTAGAGGCTAGAATTAGCAGAAACATTGTAATATGCTTCCTTTAATGTAACAAAAGCAATATACCAAAGCTAAATGCATATGGGGGGGTGGGAAATAGGGGAAGGGTATGGGACTCCAGGCATTGGTGATGTTATCTGACTCTTTATTCTACTTTAGGTTAATGCTATCTTTCCTTTTGCCACCTTCTAGATATCAAGTTTGTTTGTTTTTCTCTCTTTCTCTTGCCTTTTTCTTTTGCCTCTCTGCCTTCTTTGACTCTTCCTCTGTCTTTGTGAAAGAAATGTCCTTATATAGAGAATGGCAATGGTGTTCAATACATAAATACATGACTATATGGGGAACCAATGATTGTTTACTTAGGATGGAATGTATAGTGTTTGAACAAAACCATCTTAAAAGAAATGGGTTGATGAAGAAAGCTTGAGGGCACTATATTGAGTGAAATAAGACAGACACATAAAGGCAAATATTGCAGGGTCTCACTGATATGAACTAATTATAATATGTAAACTCATAGACATGAAATATAAGTTACCAGGATATAGAATGAGGCTAAAGAATGGGGAGCAGTTGCTTATTATGAGCAGAATGTTCAACCAGGGTGAACTTAAATATTCAGAAATGGACAGGGGTGATGGTAGCATGTAATAAGAATACCTAACAGTGCTAAAAGGTGTGTGAAGGTGGTGGAAAGGGTAAGCTCAGAGTCATGAATGTCACCAGAAGGAAAGTTGGAGGTTAAAAGATGGGAATGTATAAAACAGTGAATCTTGTGGTGGACAATGTCTGTGATTAACTATGCAAATATTAGAAATCTCTCTCACAAACTAGAACAAATGTATGTCACTATAACTAGAGGTTAATAATAGAGAGGCATATAGGGAAAAAATATATACCTATTGCAAACTATATACTACAGTTAGTAGTATTTTAACATTCTTTCATCAACAGTAACAAATGTACTATACCAAAACTATGAATCAATAATGGAGGGGGTGGCATGGTTAGGGGTATGGGAGGATGTGCGTTTCCTTTTTTTTTTGTCTTTGTTTCTTTTCTGGAGTAGTGAAAATGTTCTAAAAATAGAAAAAAATAATTGTGCTGATGGATGCACAGCTGTATGGTGGTACCATGGGCAATTGATTTTACACTTTGGATCTTTGGATAGCTGTATGGTATCTGAACAATCTCAACAAAAAAAAACAATTAAAAAAACTAACACCACAGAGTCCTTCATGTTAATAAGTTCAGATTGTTGGAAAGGCATCCATATTATTAATTTTTCTCTTGGTAAATTTCATAGACAAGATGCAACTTTAAAGTGCAATTTGAAGAAAGAGAGAAATGCATTTTTCTACTTTTATAGTCAATTCCCATTATAGTGGGCATAACATCTTGGCAATGTATATGCAATGGGGTAGCATGACATCAGCTGGGACTATGGGTAAGGCAGTGCTGAAGGTGGAGACAGATATAAGAAGTAACAGCACACAAAATTGAAAAAAATTAGCTGATCAAATAAAATTTCAAAAATATATTTTGTGAGGATAAATGTGAAGTTGGAGAAACATGCTTTCTGATAAGTTTAAGTATATTGTGTGCATTGTCCCATCTTTAATTTCTCATTAAACACATATGTTTCAGTTTCTGTCCATCTGTTACATTTAGGTCATTTAACATACTTAAAATATATTGGTTTTTGGGAAAAGGGTCAATAACATCTTTTTTAGATGATAGGAGTTATAACAGGTTTTTATTTAATGCTGAAATGAATTTATAAGTATAGGCAAAACTGGTCAATGTTCACAGAGTAATAATCAATTGCATTCTATCCCAACAAAATTCACTTGCATTTCTATGGACATGAATCCTTTGCATGTAAAAGTAATGAAAGATGCAGGCTCCTATAGTATCCAATAGCTGTCTCCAGACAGGACACCCAAATATCTATTTTGCCTCTTTCAATGTCTCTCACTATTTTCCTGACATCACATTCCACTATTTTATACTTTTCCTAGTATATATCAGCACCTATGACAGGTGTTTTTGGAATGGAGTCTTTGGGGCCCAGAATTATATTTACAGGTTTTTCTAATTCAGATCTGTTCTCTTGGAAGTTGCCTTGAAGAAACATTTTTCATTTTAAGTCTGAAATTTGTATATCTCAAGGATGACTGGTGTGGAAAATTTATTTTTAGACTTCCCATTGCAAGAACATTTGATGATTTGTTAATCTAAATGCTAGGTAACCTTACTGCTCATTGCAGCCAAACTCATAGATTTCTGTATCTTTAACTGAAGAAACAGAATATTATAATATAATATAATATTCAAGAGAATATTTGTCTGTGATTTTAAAAATGCAATGCAAAATGTTCATACAGAATCAAATAATTTTAGACATTTATTATTTATTGTGTTGCTTCTACATACATCAAGCCTTATACTAAAGACTTTACATGTAAGTACTATTATCTCCTTTTTACAGGTGAAGCATCTGGGGTTTTGTGCCGGTTTGAATGTATTATGTCCCCCAGAAAAAGCCATATTCTTTGATGCAATCTTGTGGGGCAGACATAATAGTGGGGATTAAGTTGGAACGTTTGGATTAGGTTGTTTGCATGGAGATGCACCCCACCCAACTGTAGATGATAACTGATGGGATAGTTCCATGGAGGTGTGGCCCCACCCATTCAAGTTGGGCCTTGATCAGTGGAGCCATATACATGAGCTGACTCAAAGAGAAGGAACTCAGTGCAGCTGTGAGTGACATTTTGAAGAGGGACAAAGTGTACCAAGTGGGACACTTTGAAGAAAGCACAGGAGCTGCAGATGAGAGATAGTTTGAAGATGGCCGTTGAAAGCAGACCCTTGCTCCAGAGAAGCTAAGAGAGGACCAATACCCCAAGTGCAACTAAGAGTGACATTTTTGATGAACTGCAGCCTAGAGAGGAACGTCCTGGGAGAAAGCCATTTTGAAACCAGAACTTTGGAGCAGACGCCAGCCACGTGCCTTCCCAGCTAACAGAGGCTTTCCGGATGCCATTGGCCATCCTCCAGTGAAGGTACCCGATTGCTGATGTGTTACCTTGGACACTTTATGGCCTTAAGACTGTAACTGTGTAACCAAATAAACCCCCTTTTATAAAAGCCAATCCATCTCTGGTGTTTTGCATTCTCGCAGCATTAGCAAACTAGAACAGGTTTAAAGAGGTTAAGAGACATGCCGAAGGCCACAAAGCTAGTAAGAAACAGAACTGATATGCAAACTGAAGTTGGTTAAACTCCAAAACTCGTGCTTTCAATCAATATGCTGTACTGATAAAAAAATAAAATTTATTTTAAAATCCTACTTATAATTGAGAAGCTAACTAGGAAATATATATGATTTAATAACTATGATGTGTTTTCTATGTATATATCATTTAATGCTAGGAATTAGTATTATCTTCCCTACTTTACAGATGAGGTAACAGAGGCACAGAGAAATAGAGGATCACAGGAAAAAGTAGTAGAAGTAGGGTTTGTCACAAGTCATATGGCTCTGGGACAGCTTTTTAATCTCTAGGCTTTGCTGACTTTCAGTTGAAGCTGTGACCCTGCTCAATTCCAGGGTCTATTTGCCAGCTCCAGTGGTGTTGAGAGGTGTATTGGCAATGCCTTCTACATTCCTATATCACAGCTGTAGTAGTGTGCCCTTGAAATTAATAATCCCAGAGCTTGCCTCCTGATTCTTCTTGTTCCTGATTTTAGCTGAAGTAGAAACTTCCTTAGATGGTCAGGTTTTCAAAAATAACTATTGTGGTAAGATATATAAAACATAAATTTTCCTTAGTCATTTTAAGTGTACAATTAAGTGATATTAATTATATTTGTAATGTTTTGCTACCTTCACCACCATCCATTACCAAAGTGTTTACATTACCTCCAAAAGACACTCTGGACTCACTAAGCAGTAATGCTCCATCCCCCATCCCCATTAAGTACTTAACTACATTCCACCACTATTAATTTGCTTATTGTAGGTATTTCATATAAATGTGGAATCATACAATATTTGTCCTTTTGCATCTAGCTCATTTCACTTGGCATAATTTTTTCAAGGTTCATCTATGTTGTAGCATGTGTCATAATTTCATTCTTTTTATGGTTGAATAATATTCCATTGTATACATATACCACATTTTCTTTAATCATTCATGTGTTGATAGAAAATTGGGTTATTTCTGCATTTTGCATGTTGTAAATAACGCTGCTATGAATATTGGTGTATAAGTATCTGTTGGGATGCATCTTTTCAATTCCTTGGGTATATTTAGAGATTAGAATTGCTGTTGGAGCTGCTAGACTGCTTAAATAGTGGCTTTACCATTTTACGTTTCCACCAATATACAAGTGTTCCAATTTCCCCACATTTGCTCAACACGTTATTTTCCATTCTTTCATTAGTAAGATGTAATAATAGATATCTTAGTGGTTGTGAAGTGGTATCTCATTGCAGTTTTGATTTGCATTTCATTCATGACTAATGATGTTGAACATCTTTTCATGTATGTATTGTACATTTGTATATCTTCTTTGTAGAAATGTCTATTCAGGTCCTTTGCACAATTTTTAAATGAATTGTTTGCCTTTTTCTAGTTGAGTTGTAGTAATTATTTATATATTTTGGATATTACACTGTTATCAGGTATATGATTAACAATTATTTTCTCACATTCTGTAGGTTGTCTTTTCACTTTCTTGATAATGCCTTTTGATGCACAAAGTTTTTCAATTTTGATGTAGTTGAATTTATCTATTGTTTCTTATTTGTTGATTGCAATTATAGTGTCATATCTAAGAATCAATTGCCAAATCCCAGGTCATGAAGATTTTCCCCTATTTTTTCTAAGAGTTCTATAGTTTTAGCCCTTCATTTAGGCATTTGATCAATTTTGAGATTTTTTTCTATATGGTTTGTGTTACAAGTACATATTCATTTCTTTTTTTTGCATGTGGACACTGGATTGTCAGTTTTGAGATATCTGTAAGTTATTTTTGTAGGCACAGCCACAGCCCACTTTTCCAGGCCTTCCAATTTTTTACAAGTAAATACCTATAACCAGTTACTCAAACACATTTTCTTGCAGCAGATCATGTCTGGTAAGAAACAGGTACTATTTGATAGAGTACTTTTTAAATGCTTACATCTGTTTCTAAAGTGTTGAAATAAAAACTAAAGCAAGTACTTGTTCTATTCTTTGCAAAACTGTAATTCTCAGGTTTGGAAAGACCCACAACAGAGGTAAATGTTAAAGTCTTATATATAAGCAGACATTCTGTGGTCTAAGTGAAATTTTTCTGAAGCATCTGTCTGCCTTCAGAAGACAGTAACTTCCTCCTTAGTAAGTATGACTTTGAGGAGAATAACATGGGCTTTGGAATCAGATAGGTTTGGATTTGAATCTTGTCTTTTAAAATTGCAAACTAGGTAGCCTTATTCAACTCTTTGAACCTCAATTTACTCATTAATGGTTTGTAAAAAATAATACTTCCTCTCTTATAAGACTGCTATGATAATTAAATGATATGCTGTCTATAATGCATGTAGCATGATATCTGGCCTGTAATAGATGCATAATTAATGTTAGTCACTTTCCTTTTCATATGCCACATTTTTCAAATCTGATTTTCCCTTCTGAAATATCTTCAAGTGGAAATAAGTTTTTATATTTCTTTGGTTGTTCTTCTGTATATAATTCTACCTTGTCTATGGAGCATCTCCATATTTAGACACCAACAGCAAGAAGAGGTTAAGACACCTTATGTTTAAGTTGCCAAAAAGTTGAAGTGAAGAGAAGGGAATGTGTGTGGAATTAGAAACATTTTGAGAATATATATAACTCAGCAATTAAAACGGAATTGAAAGGAAATATAATTAAACCTAGTTTCCTGATGCTTTTGTTATTTGATTCTCATTTAGCCAGTCATTGGCTAATACAATACATATTTGAATCAATCTTCTGGTACCAGGTACTGGGCATATGCAGATGGTGAACCAATGGCATGGAAAACAGGATGCATGAAGTTCTACACTTCTGATCCATCCCAGATGAAGTGGGACTGCAATTACTCTCCTACTGCAAACAATTAGAAATGTTAAAAAAAAAAAAAAAGAAAATAAGAGAAAAAAAAACCCCAGCTCTTTATAGATTCATATTCAGGAAGCCCAAGACTGTGATCCCAGAGAGGAGGTAAACAAAAGAGGTGAGCCCTCTGATCAACTCAGCTCTCTGTTTGGAGGCAAAATTTAGATTTAAGTGCACAGAGGGAGACTCCACAAAAATAACAATGTCTCACTGAAGTGATGAAACTTGGATCAGATATTGGAAAGGGTGAAGTAGTTGGGATTTTCAGGAAATATGTAGGGGAGAAAAAGGAAGTGCACTGTGCTGGTTTGGAGTTATTATGTACAGCAGAAAAGACTACATTCTTTTGATCCGTTCTTGTGGGGGTAGATCTGTTGTTTGGTGGGAATTTTTGATTAGGTTTTTTCCCTGAAGATAATGATCCAGCCCATTCAAAGTGGGTCTTAATCCCCTTGCTGGAGTCCTCTATGAAAGGATAAAAGAAAGATGAAACTCAGAGAGCTCAGAGAAGCTAAGAGAGAAAGAAAACACCCTGGGAGAAGCAGATGGATTCACAGAAACTGAGAGACCCATTTTGAAACCAGGGTCAAGGAAAGAAGGAGCAGCAGACATCACCATGTGCCTTCCCATGTGACAGAGGAACTCCAGATGCCACTGACCTTTCTTCAGAGAAGGTATCATCCTGTTTATGCCTTAATTTGACATTTTCATGGCCTTAGAACTGTAAATTTGTAACTAATAAATCCCCATTGTAAAAATCAACCCATTCTTGTATTTTGCATTCTGGCAGCTTTAGGAAAACAAAACATGCACCAAGAAAGAGCTCTAGAAATATCCACAGCAGTTCTTTTGATTTTTTGACTGAATACTAACCAATGTAGGCATAAGGTAAAATTTCAAGAGGCAAGGCAAAGAGCAACCAGGGAAGTGTACCCTAACAATTTCTGGACCATACTCAAATCTAGGGGTTATTCACATTCTGACCAACCGGGTTAGAGAGCTCTCTTTGATTACTTGATGCCTGTATTAGAGATACCAGAAGATACCAGGGCATTCAGAAGAGACCCTAAGATAGACCTAAGTATTAGCAACAGTTCTATACTAGCCCTAGAGAATAGAGTATTCTAGGCCAGTCCTAATTAAGGTTATAAAAAGCCTTCAAAGTATCAGACTGACTCTCAAGTAACTTAGACTGCCAGATCAAAGCCTGGAAGTCTTTAAATGAAAAGAACAAAATTTGGTAAATTTAAAATGTGCATAATCCAATAAAAAAATTGAGACATGTAACAGCAAGGCATGAAAATGTGATCCAAGAAGCATTAAAATCTATCAATAAAAGACCAAGACATATTATAGATTATGTATGGTATTACCAGAAATGATGTCAAAACAGTTATAAATGTGCTTCTTATGTGCAAGCATATGGTGGAAAACATGAATGCAGTGAGGAAAGAATAGAACATGTAAAAATAAAGATCCTATGGTATTTCAGTAAATATGTGTGTGTGTGCATGTGTGTGTGTGTATGTGTCTAATCTGTAGCAAAACACATTGAGTAGAATTAATAAGAGACTAGACAATGCAGATGAAAAAGAAATGAAAGTGGAAGCTTAACAAGAGAAATTATCTAAAATAGGAAAAATGCTAAGAAAATGGAAAAAGTATTGGCAACCAGTGGGAAAATATCAAGTGACCGGACATATAAGTACCAGAAAAAGTAGGTGGCAGAAAAATATTTGAGGTAATAATGGCTGAAAATTTCTCAAATTTCATTAAAAATATAATCTCACAGACAAAATGTAGAATATATGTGAAGAAAACCACACCATAACTGAAATTGTGGAACTGTAACCCATAACATTCACACCAAGGTATAATGTAATAAAATTGCTAAAAATAAGGAAAGCAGTAAAAGTTTAAAAGCAGCTAGAAGATAAAAGGCATTATCTATAAAGAACAAAGGTAAGAATGTTAGCACACCTCTTGTCAAAACTATGCAATCCAGAATAAAAATGAAGTATCATTTTTGAAGGAAAAATAAAACTATCAAATTAGAAATCTATATCCAATGAAAATAACTGAAAATATATTTTAAAAATTAATGTGAAGACTTTTGCTTCCATATATGATGGAGTAACAGAAATCAGATTAACCCATCTGACTTAAAGAACCAAAAATATCATGGAAAAGACATAAAAAATGACTTTAAAGACATTAGACAGGAGACAACAAGAGACAGTGATCCTTGAATTTAGATTGTCCAGTTCACATTGTGGGAAGTCAGAACCATGAAGAACCCATCAGACTTCCTGAGTTGAGGAGAAAATGTTGAGAATACAGCAAGAACAAGGAGGGTAAAGTTTGTAAGACAGAGTACTGGAGAAAATACAGCTGCCTAGAGAGAAAACTCCAGAGATCTGTGGAAGGCCCCCCTTGAGTATTTGGCAGATTTTTAATTGGCACATGCATGTGAGAGAACTATATGAGGCTGGAAAAAGTACCATCTGGGAGGATTAGCAGGAATATTGCTGAGTTTTCATATAGGAGAAGAAAGAGTGGCTGTTCCAATCAGCCAGACCGGAAAACCACATAATTTATTGGGTATCAGGTAGGGTATTCAGAAGGATCTTACCTTGGTAGTGGGAAATAATTATCCTTAGGCTAAATTCTGCTCTGGTCCACTTAGAAAATCTTTAAAACAATTTCCAAATGGATTAATCTGATTACAAATAATTTAACTGCATCCCAGAACAAAGCTCAAGGATATTTATAGAAATAAAAAAAAATACAGCACTCAACAAGGTAACTCACAGTATCTGGCATCCAATCAAAGATTACCAGGCATGTAAAGAGGAGAGGGATAATAAAAACCATAGTGAGGAGAAAAATCAAGGAATTGTAACAGCCCAAACTGACACAGATGTGAGAATTAAGAAATGAGGACATCAAAGGACATTTTATCTATTCAAAAAGTTACCTAGACATTCACTCCAGACCAGATATCATAGACTCATTTCTCCCTCTCTCCCTCCAAGATACAACTATAACTCCTGGGAATAATGCAAAACAGCAAAAGTGGAACACTGAAAGATGTAAAGAGGAAGGTAAATCAGTTAATAACCCCAAGATTAAAGGAACATATACTAGCAGGGTGCTTAATTAAACCCTACTCAATAGAAAAAGGCAATCATGGACAAACATTTCCCACACCTCAATCTAGAAAAAAAATGTGGACCCAAAAAGCTCAATCCTTCCCTAGTTCAAAGGAGAGTCCTGCCAACATCAATAGGTGAGCCCGGCAGCACTGGCAAAAGGTCATTACCCGAAAGCCATGCTGACAATAAAAGACCAGGAAAACTGCTTTCCATATCAGAGCCTCCCCTCCTCATCAACCTGGCCAAGGGGAGCACCAGCAAAGGGGATGAAAGTGAACAGCTCAAGGAGATATCCACCAAGAGATATCAGTGGCCCATTTGCACCAGAAAGAGGGGTTGTGCCACAACAAGCACCCAACCTAAGAAGTGCTCTCTTCCTGAGACATTCCTCTACAGAGAAACAGCAGGTAGCCAGGGATATCAGCAAAGAGGATTCTGTTACCAGACCAAAGTACCCAATGCACTCAAATGACCAATTACTGAGACACTGGGGTTTCAAAGAGAGAAAGAGTATTATTGCTAGGAATAAAGCAGAAGAGAAGATGGCCTATCAACCCAAAATCTGTCTCCCTGAACTTCACTAATTTTGACAGTTTTATAGTATCCAAGTTGGGCAGGTTTTGGGATAAGGAGCACAATGGTCGCAGATAATATAATTAGAGGTGATTTAATTATTGAGCATGCACAGATTGATTACATACTTAGTCACAGAATTTATGTAAGAAAATGGCAGCCTTAATATGATGATGGGTGTGATTTTTAGTATTGTAATGAGCTATAGGTAACTTGTAGTTTAAAGTCTAAGCTACTGTGCATGTCAAGTGGACCCATTTTGGTTAGATCCAGCTTCAGTTTTCAAGATAACTTTGGATTTGTGGTAGTTTAGTTCTGGACTGACCCAAGACCCTTCCTTAATAAACATTAGAGGCTAGCTTTGGTGATCATTAGAGTTAAAAGTCAAAAAACTGGATAAATGTGTACAAGTGAAGGTTAGTCAAAAGTTTTTACAATCAACAGGGTATAAGATAAAGGCTATATAATCATTATCAGATATCAAGGCAGCTGGATTACAGTTCAGATTTCAGTTATTTCCCTCTGTCTACTCTAATATACCAGAAGGTAAAAAGGAATATCTATATAATGATTGGGTAAGCATAATCAGCACTTAAATCCTAACTTCTCAGTTAAAACTCCTCCCTCTCATTTGATAATTTTCTATAAATCTTGAGGGATATCTGGGCTATGACTCTTCTAACTTCTTTATCCTGTGAAAAGGGGCATAGGCATTATGGGGCAGAGAGATGAAACTTGTACTTCTGTGTTTCAGAGTTTATGTGTTATAGAAAAAATCTGGAGGCCTTAAGTCTCTCAAAAACAAACCTAATAAGTGAAACTTTCATAAAGCCTAGGGTATCTTTTAGGGATTTTAGGAACACTGTTGATTAGGGTTTGCCATATTGTGTCAGTTTGTAACATCTGGCTGAAATTTGCATAAGATTAAACTCCAGAATGACCTCTCAACTTGATTTGAAATCTCTTAGCCATTGAAACTCTATTTACTTCTTTCCCCCCTTTTGGTTATCCAATTCCACAATGGCAGGGCCAGGATCATCCCTGAGAATCATGTCCCATGTTGCTAGGGAGACTTACACCCCTGGAATTCATGTCCCATGTAGGGGGAAGGTAGTGAATTTATTTGTAGAGTTTTGATTAGAGAGAGAGACCACATTTGAGTAACAAAGGAGGTTTTCTTGAGTGACTCATAGGCATCAATTATAAGTAGGCTTAGCTTTGTCATTACAGAAATAAGTTTCACAATGGCAAGCCTCAAGATTGAGGGCTTGGTCCATCAAACTGGGAACCCCATTGCCTAAAAGAACATCAGGAATTCCCTAGGTGGGGAAGTTTAACAGTTCCACCTTTTCTGTAATCCCTAAAGGGACCTTGCAAATACTTTCTTGTTTTTTCTTTTGCCTAAAATACTGTGAAATGCATCAGAGTATAAAAGTAGTTTGTAAAGAATATCAAGATTTTATTTTTTATTCTAGGTTCCATGTCAAATGAAACTGAATTAGGTTGTTTAAATAAACTGATTAGACAGGATGTATTAGATAGTGTGCTACAGAAAATTTAAATTTTGGATAAAATAAACATCTCTTCTTTTGGTCTCAAACAGAAGTCAAAGTTTTAAACACAGACAATATTACCTTTTATCCTGCACTCTGATTTACCTTAGTCTTAACCAGATCAGCTTCATTCACACTTTAATCAAAATCTGATTTCTTTTTCAGCTTTTTAATAGCTGCTTTTTGAGTAATGCTGACTTTCAGAGCTGCAGAATGCTAAACCTGAGTCTCTGGCATCACACAGATATCTAAAGTGCTAGAGACTACCAGATTATAAAAAGAGGAAAGCACCTCAGAATTTAGAATTATCAGTTAAAGCTCAAGAATAAATGTGACTGCTGTAAGAGTTACAACATAAGCTCTAATTTTCTTAGCATTTTTGAATGATGATTTTGTCAGAAATAACATTTGACAGTTGTCTTATATTGATGAACCATAGTAAAGGTTTTGTCCTGTTTCACATTTACACATTTACTGGGTTATGTTAATTAACAGGTAAGACATAATTTGTATATCTGTCTTACTTCTCTTTTAAAGTACCTTTTTGTTGCAGATGAAGTTCTGATGTACAGCTGAGTAAATATACTTTTAGAGAAGTATTAGGGCAAAGCAGTGCAACTGACAAGTAAATTTGGCTGTCTGTAGCCTTTTTCTAAGAATAACTAAAACCATGACTAACACATCATTCCATTGTCTAGACTCATAAGATCAGTATCAGGATATAACATGGACAGTGAGAACATTGTCAAGTTTTTAGGAATTTTATACAATCTCTAAATATAAGAATAACATTTCACACATACAAATTTAGCTAACAGAAGGATAAAAGTCATTTTAATTATTGTAATATTTCCCAAACACCTCCTATGTAATATGTTAAACTATTTTAGCATCTCACTTTTACAAGGTGAAAGAACAAATCCTTTGTAACAGTTTTTCCTTAAAAGTGAGAAGACTTGTCTTCTGAAATAAAGGATGAAAAGGCTAATATAAACATTAACAAGGATATTATTGTGACATAAAATCTTTGTTTTCTAGACAGAGTACTTGGAGGGTTAAGGAAAACTTTTTAAAACTTTTCATTAAGTGCAGACTAACAATTCACTTTGTTTTAACACAGAGCAAACTGAACATTAGTTTTGTATAAATACACAGTTTTACCTAAACACCATTTTTAAAAAAATATTTAAACTGGCTTATCAAAATTTTGTTCAGCATTGACTATGACAGGCAGAACTTGCTTTTATGAACTTTCTACAACTTTCTATATTCATTCAGGGCTTGTAGTCAGATACAAACCAAACTCACTTTAATCAGAATCTATGGATCATATTAATATGGAAAATAATAAAAATACTATCCATCCCACCCATAATCTTTATCCAGACTGCATACAATTAGAAATAAATTTGAAATAAATTTGAATAACAGTATTCATGAAAGGGAGAAGAGACAGAGATACTACAACATAATGGAAGAAGGAAAAAAATTATACTTGGGTTTGGAACACAGCCAAGCATTTATATGCTTTATACTCACAGCATACAAATGATTACTTTACAATATGCTTAAAATCTCAGACCAATCCAGCACTATCTTCAAAGGCCAGAAGAGTCCATGTTTGAAATATAATCAGTTCTTCAATAATTAAGGGGTTTGTATCTAGAAAAAAAGTGAAAATTTTCAACATTTTTCCAAAGTTCTTAGTAATATCAGGATTATGTTAGTTCACAATATTAAATTATGGCTTCTAAAAAATACTAGCTCAAAGCTCTATTTTTTCAAATGTTCCTTTCTTATTCAAAGGTCTTATAAGTGTCATTTCTTCTATGAGGTCTTCCTTGGTCATTTTTTATTTATCTGCTTTTAAATATGCTTCCAGCATTTTTATTTCCTTATTAAGATAATTGGCAGGTACTTTAAATACAATGGTTTTACACTGTGTTCTGGTTCAAGTATATTCTAACTAGAATATAAACTCTTTGAAACTAACAATTAAGTCTTTCCTATTCATGACAGCACTTACTAACCTGATTATATAATATACTCACAGAATATACTGCCTGTCTTTAACAAAACCACTAAAAATTCAAGTTCTTCCACCTACTGGGATAACAAATGGCAAAGTAATTAAAAAGCCAGATTCTTTGAAACCCAGGTAATCAAGGTTACATAAATTTCATTTACATTTCTTACTAAACTTAACTGATGTCTCACATAGGATATATTTGAAGCATCAGCATCTTTCTTTTTATTACATTTTATATGTGTCACCATTACAGGGTACATTGCTCAGTTTATACAACCTGTCTAGTTAGGATATTTTTAAGAGGAATTTTGAGAATGTACTTATAATGCTAGCTTATTTTATCAGTGAGCATGTATAAATTTATGGAGAACATAATTAAACAAAATAAAATTGTATTTATTCAATTCAAAATGTCATCATAAAAACAGGAATTGGACTAGACTTTGCCACTGCAATTTTGCAGCTGTATTTGTTCTTTCCTTCTATGGGAAGTTAAAAATATTTCTTTGTTTTCATAATATCCTAAAATTGTGGACAACCTTAAAAACATTGACTATCAAATTCTGGAAAATATACTGCAATTGTTATTTTGTCCCAAGTGTAAATCTAGGAAAACTTTTCCATAGCTCTCAGTGACCTTTCATTTCACTTATTCAAAATTTGGCAATTAGATCTTATTCAGTTACTCCTATGCCAAGGGTATTTATATTTTAATAATGATATGATTACTATGGTTAACATTGCAAAGATATTATTGGAAAAATAATTTTAAGAGACATGGCCTATTGCAAAGCATCTTCTCTATGCCTACAATTTCTAATTTACAGGCTCAGTTGAAAGAGTTATATACCATAGCTCTGCCATCTTTCCACACCCAGCCCTTCCCTCATAGCTAACTAATATGGTAGATCCTGGAGCCAGGAATATGTGAGAAAAGTTAAAAATGAGGTCTTTTCTGTCAAACTTGAATTTAAAAGTTTTAGGTGAAGGTGGTGGGATTTGAGAGTTCCTATGCCCTTCTTTTAATTACTTCCAATTATTAGATATATTTCACTTAAGGCTGTGACCTGGCCAATTGGAAAAGGTCTTTACCTTTCCAAGAGGCTGCCCTCTGGCAGCTTTCTGCTGCCTTTGGGAAATTCCAGGGGCAATTTCTTTCTAATGTCCATGTTTGTTAACAATAATTATAAAACTAAGGCTTTGAACATGGCTGCCCAGAGGGTTTTTCTTCTGGGACTCTGGGGATGCTAATATACATTTATATGCTTATTTATTTTTAAGCAATTCAAATACAGCTCTTTATGATTTTTTTGTTTATTTTCTGTTACCATCTGGAGGTATGAGAATATGATTGAACAGGCAGACAAGACACAAATAGAAAGTTAGTAACAGGAAACAAACACATAAATACTTTTGAGAGGGATAAATACATCTTCTTATACCATTTCCACACTTTTGCAGAACAATTATAAAGCCATTCTCAGGCCATTTGTCCCCTGATTTTTAATCATATTGAGGCCAGATTGTGTTACAGAAATAAACCTTTTACTCATAGACTCATAATTAAATCTTCCAGTTTTTCAAAATACAGCCCAAAGGAAGACATTCAGGAATGCTATTGGAATTAGAATTTCCCATTGTAAAAGTTTTTTGTGATCAGTAACCAATTAGAAACACTTGACCAATACAGATGCAGTAAGACACCAACTAACAAATTTAAAGACACTTAACATGTACTATATATATATTTAAGTAACACACCAATTAATAACTAGACCAAACACAATAATTAACAATTAAACAGGTATCATAATATCTAAGTAACCCATCAATTAATAATTAAACAAGCATTAAACACTTACTATACCTAGGTAGCACACCAGTTAACAGTTAAACAGGCCTACTTAATTTCATTGAACACCAATTAATTGTTAGATTACTTATTTTCTAGGAGTATATTCAACATACAAACTCAGGTCAGGGCCTGGGACCCTGTCTGTACAGAATGGTACCCAGAAAACAGAAAAGTGTAGAGGTCAAAGTAAAGGGAATCATTCTCGAATTGGGACCTGGCCTCAAAGCCAGGTCCAGAGGGAATCAAACTGCTGTATTAACTCTCCATTCCACTTTTTTCCCTGATGAAGCACTCATCTAGTCAGATATCCAGACTTGAAACTGGAAACAGTTTCTCTCTTTGAAGATTTTTAAGGTGCTAAGGGTCTGGAGTGCCTACAAAACAGAGAAAAACCTAATTGCCAAGCCTATGGACTAAATACAATCCAGTGGCCACAAAAGGATCAGTTACCATATTTCGTGACTTAACAGGGCTCTAGAGCCTCAGACATCATCTCACCTGGGTTGCCAAATTGTTACTGGACCAAAGTGGTGGATTCTTTGCCCAATGTGCTCAAATGATCAATTCCTGAGACACTGGGGCTTCAAAAAAGAGAAAGAGTTTTATTACTAGGTATGCAGCAGGAGAGCAGATGGCCCATTGGCCCAAAATCTGTCTCCTTCAACTGCAGTAATTTTGATAGTTTTACAGTGTCAAAAGGAGGACAGGTTTTAGGATAATGAGTACAATGATTCTGGATGATGTAATTAGAGGTGATTTAATTATTGTGCATGCACAGATTGATTATATGCTTAATCACAGAATGTATGTAATAAAATGGCCACCTTAATATGATGGTGGGCATGACTTTTAGTATTATAGTGAGGCACTGGTGACTTGGTTCAAGTCTAAGCTACTGTGCATGTCAGGTGGACTGATTTTGGTTAGATCCAGCTTCGGTTATCAAGATAACTTTGGACTTGGGGTGGGCTAGTTCTGTGCTGACCCAAGAACCTTCATTAATAAACATTAGGGGCTGGTTTTAGTGATCATAAGACTTAAAAGTCAAAAAACAGGATAAATGTGTACAAGTGAAGGTTAGTCACAAGGCTTTTACAATCAACAGGGCACAAGATAAAGGCTGTACAATCATTATCAGATATCAAGGCAGCTGGATTACAGTTCAGATTTCAGTTATTTCCCTTTGTCTACTCTAATATACCAGAAAGTAAAAAGGAATATCTGTGTAATGATTCAGTAATCACAATCAGCCTTACTTCTTGGTTACAACTCCTTCACCACTAGTACCTGGCTGAGGAAGACCTTTCATTCCTATAGGCCTAGGATTCCTTTCCCCTAAAACAGATACTTATTGGGTAGACAGCACCAGTAATGGGGGAACTCTCCAAAATAAACAGCATAGCAAAGAAAACTCATTTGTCCCTTTGGGCTGGAGATCCATTTCCTCCACCTAGAGGCACCAGGTAGCCCAGCCTGGATATCACCCCTCAGGCAAAAATAGTAACTTAATCAGAGTGAATGAATGCAGAAGTATTACAACTTGAGTGAAAAAAAAAAGGAATAAACTTATGGCAACATCCACATGTATCAGATATTGGGATTACTTGACAAAGATTTTAAAGCATTCATCATGAAAATGCTCCAAGAATTAGAAATTCACTTTAAACAAATTTAAAAAATAGAAAATCTCAGCAAAGAAATGGGAGTCATAAGAAAGAACTGATGGAAAGGATGGAACTGAAAATTACAATATCAAAAGTAAATACTCACTGGATGGGCTTAATAGAATGGAGATGACAGAGTATAGAATCAGTGTAGCTAAATAAAATTTAGCCAGCTTGAATGACAGAGGAAAAGTAGAATGAAAAATAAAACTGACAGAGCTTCAGTGACTTATGTGTGAAACAGCAAAATATCCAAAATTTGTATGATCAGTGTCCCAGAAAGAAAGTAGAAAAGGAACATGTCTGAAAGACTGTTTAAAAACATGGCTGAGAACTTTCCAAAGTTGGTGAAAGACATATATCAAAAGCTGAGCTGACTTCAAAGAGGATAAATTCAAAGAAAACTATGTCAGGCCACATCTTCATAAAATTTCTGATACCTAAAGAAAATGAAAAAGAAAATCTCAAAAGAAGCCAGAAAGAAAAGCACATTACTTATAGGAGAAGATCAATTCTAATTACAGAGTATTTTCATCTGAAATCATGGAGGCCAAAAGAAATTGACAAAACATTTTTGAAGTACAGAAAGAAAACAGCTGTTAATGGCAAACTCTATATTCAGTGAAACAATTCTTTAGAAATGAAGTGGAAATAAATTTATTCCTACACAAAGAATTGAAAACTATTTGTCAGTAACAGGCCTGCCTTTAAATAGTGGCTAACCAGAGAGGAAATGAGAAAAAAAAGAATCATGGATAAAAGGGAGGAATAAAGAGAACTGCAAAGAGCAGAGATATGGGTAAAAATAGATTATGTTTCTTCTCATGAGTTATATAAATCATAATGATTTAAACAAAAATTATAAAACCATCTGATTGACACTCAAGCCATTGATATTTAAAGGGGGGGGGTGTCTAAAGGGACCTAAATGGAAGTAAGGCTTCTACACTTTACTTATAAAGTGTAAGTCACATACATATATTGTAATACCCAAAGAAACTCCTAAAAAACTATACACTGTACACAAAAATATGGTAATTTAAAAAGATGGAATCCTGAATATGTTTAACTCACAGAAGTCAAAAAAGAAGAAAAACAGAAATATATTAAAGAGAATAAACTGAAATAAATAGTGAAATGGCAGACTTGAGTCCTACAACAACAATAATTGCCATAAGTACATACAGACTATATACATCAATTGGCAGAGATTGGAATGTGGATAAAACATCATGATCCAACTATATGCTATCTAAAAAGAAATCACTTCAATGTAAAATACATAAGTAGTTTGGAAGTAAAAGAATAGAAAAAGCTAGCCCATGAAAACATGAGTCAACTTCTAAAAACAGTTTACTATTTTAATATAAGATTAAGTAAAGCAAAGGAAATTACTTGAGACCAAAAAGGGACTTTACATCATGATTAAAGTTTCAGTCTGCCAGGAAGACATATTGATCATAAATGTGTATGAACCAAGCAAAGCCTCAAAATACATGAAGCAAAACTGATAAAGTCAAAAGGGCACAGACATCAGTCCACAAATGTATTTGGGTACTTCAAAAATCCAGTCTCAGTAAATGGTAGAATGACCAGAAAGAAAATTAGCAAAGATATAAAGGTTTGAAAAAAGTAATCAATCGAAAGATATAATTGAAATATATAGAACATTCCACCCAATAACAACAGAGCACATATTTTTTTAAACACCCATGGAATTCACTGAAATAAACCAAGTCCTAAGCTATTAAACAAACCTGAAGAAATTAAAAAGAATTTAAAATATGTAGAGTATGTCCTGTGACTAAAATGGAATCAAACTAGAAACAAATCACAGAAAGACAACAGGGAAAAATGCTAAAAATTAGAAAATTAATCAACAAACATCTAAATAAAGCATTAGTAAAAGAAGTCTCAAAAATCTAAAAGACATACACTTAAATGAGTGAAAATGAAAACATAACATATCAAAATATGTGGGATGAAGCTAAAACTACACAGATTGAAATTAATAGCCTTACATGTTTGCATTGCAAAACAGGAAACATCTAAACTCAATAATCCAAATTCCTCTCTTAAGAAAAGCAAAGAGAAGGGAGGAAATAATAAAGATAAAAGCAGAAATCATCATAATTGCAAATAGGAAAATAGAGAAAATAAATGGAACTGAAAGCTGGTTCCTCAATAAAAATCAGAGCAATTTTAACTTTAGCAAGACTGAAAAAAAAATTGAAAACAGTAAATAGAAATCACCAATAACACAAAAGAAATATGGAGTTGTGTAGCCTTCCAAATGGCATTAAAGGAATACTGCAAGCAATTTTATCTCATAAGTTTGACAATTGAGAAGAAATGGATCAATTCTTTGAATTCCACAAGCTATCAAATCTCAACACAGAAAATAAAATAATCTGAATATCTCTGTAACCATTAAAGAAAAGTACTCTCCAAAAAGATATCTTTAGTCCATGGTTTTACTAGCAAATACCACCCAACATATAAAGAAGAATTAATATCAACTTTCCACAATCTCTTCAAGAGAATAGAAGAGAACACTTTCCAATTCACTTTATGAGGCCAGGATTAAACTGATACCAAAAACACACAATGAAAAAAAGGAAACTACAGACAAATATCTCTCAAGAACCAGACACAAAAATCCTCAACAAAATATTAGCAAATCAAGTGGGGTGATGTCTTCAACATGGCAACATAAAGAGCTACTGAAAGCTCCTCTCCAGAGATTCAATGAAAAAAAAGGACAATTCAGAATTGTCAAAAAGTCTGGAGTTCATACCAGAGTATGACTCTGCAAATGCTGAATGGAAGAAAGAAGAAATATCAGGTAGGAATTTTTCATCTCAGACCAGCCAGTCACCTCCCCTCCTCATCACATGGTATCTGTGCAGGAAAGGCACTAAAACAGTAGATGGGACCCCTCTTACTGGGGACACAGATTTTAAAATATCACAGCAGTGAAAATTACCCTCATTATTTGAAGATGAGGAGGACACGGAAGGACATTTCAAGGCTCAGAACAGTGAGGTACAAAGAGATGAGAAAATGTGGACAGAGATGCATTTCCAGGCCTGTGTCTGAAAGCCCTTCCCCCACCCTTGAGGGAAGCAGCAGCCAGCAGCCAGCTCCAAAGCAGAGCACCCTCTGAGGATGATTAAGTTACTGAACAGTGCCATCTGCTGGACAGTCTGGAAAGTGTAAGGACCCTTTCTTAGGAACATAGGAGCTGATCTATATGACCTGTAAGGAAACATAGCCCTGTTTGGCTGAGAAATAGAGAAGACCCAACTGTTGAAGCGGGGACCTAAAACATACCTAGGTCTTGCTAGCTGGTTGAAAACAGCACCACTGGAAGCTAGCAGGTTTATATTACCACACACAGTGAACTTGCTGGGGTTCCCAGTGCCTATCTCCCATCCCTGTAGCAGGCCATGGTGGGTGCCTGATTTTGGGGGGAAGACTGGGGGGCAGAGCCAATCTGACCACTGGCCAGTGAGAGAAATAAAGAGAACATAGAGATCAAAGTCAACCAACAAGAAAACCTTATGCAAAGGAGAGAAAACAACCTCCAAATAAACCAGTCAAGAAAACCACAAGCCAAGAAAGCAGAAAATCATGAACCTCATCAGGAAATGGGAAGATATGGCCCAGTCAAAGGAGGAAACTAATTTCTACTGAGATTCAGGAGTTGAAACAACTAATTATAGATTTTCAAAGAAATTTTTAAATCAGATCAACAAGGTGAGAAAGAATGTGACAAAGGAGGAAAAGGATATAAAGACACTATGTGATCATAAGGAAGAATTTGTAAGTTTGAAGAAACAAATGGCAGAACTTATGGAAATGAAAGTCACAATAGAAGAGATGAAAAATGCAATGGTGACATACAACAGCAGACTTTGAGAGGCAGAAGAAATGCTCAGTGAGATGGAGGGCAGGATATCTGAAATCCTGCACACAATGGAAAAGATAGGGAAAATAATGGGAAAATATGAGCAGGGTCTCAGAGAACTGAAGGACAACATGAAGCCCATGAATATATGCATTATAGGTCCCAGAGGGAGAAAAGAAGGGAAAAAGTGGCAGAATGAATAACAGAGGAAATAATCAATGAAATATTTCCAACTCTTATGAAACACATAAAATTACAGGTCCAAGTAAGCCAGCATACCCCAAACAGAATTGATCCAAATATAACTACTCCAAAACACTTACTAATCAGACTTTCAAATGTCAAAGAAAAAGAATTCTGAAAGCAGCAAGAGAAAACAATCCATCACATACAAGGGAAGCTCAATAAGACTAAGTGCAGATCTCTCAGCAGAAACTATGGAGGTGAGAAGACAGTGGTATGACATATTCAAGATACTGTAAGAGAAAAACTACCAACCTATAATCCTATATCTGGCAAAACTGTACTTCAAAAATAAGGGAGAGTATAAAATATTTTCAGATAAACAGACACTGAGAGAATTTGTGAACAGGAGACCTCCTCTATAGGAAATACTAAAGGGAGTGCTACAGACAGATAGGAAAAGGCAGGAGAGAGAGGTTTGAAGAAGAGAGTAGAAATGAAGATATTAGGAGATAGCAAGAGGGTAGAGATTGGGCATTTGATATTGAAGGAGTATAGAATGTTCAGAGGGTCAATTGTGTAGATCTAGAAATGGATGTCATAATAACTGTGTGATGGTAGCATAATATTGTAAGTACACTGAAAAAAGATGACTGAATATGGTTGAAAGAGGAAGGTTAGGGGTCTGTATGACACTGGAAGGAAAAATAGAAGGTAAAGACCGGGATTGTATAACTTAGTGAAACTTAGAATGGTCAATGTGTTTGATTAAAAATACAAATATAATAATTTTTTGCATGAGGGAGCAGCAATAAAGAATGAAGTTTTGAAGTATGCAATGAAGTGAGTGCACCATGAGGATGGTAGGTTGAGTGAAATAAACTGGAAATAAAAAATAACAAACATTATGTTGCTTGACCAACATAGAATATTAAAAATGTGTAAACTCTGAGAATTGAATCTGGGAACATGGACTATATGGGGAAGTCTTATATAATGTTACCTAGATTGTAAGCTCTTAGAGTAGTCACATTTAATCATGAGTTTAACAGTTTTTTCTAAATATTGAGTTTCTGAGCTGTTTGTGTGTGATGTGGTCAGTCCCTGGAGCTTCAGGTGTCTGTGTGGCACCTGGGAATCAGAGCCAGAATTCCTCAGTTGTGAGTGTCAGAATTGCCTCATGAATCAACTGCTAAAGAGGCTGAAAAGGAGATCAGACTTTGATTGGAGACATAAATGAAATGGACTTAGTTGAGATTGGGGTAGATTCAACTAAAGTGTACAGGATGATACTAACAATGTTTTAAAATTTTTAATTCTGTGTGAGACCAAAGGAAGAGACAGTTATGTGGTGCAAAATCTATATTTTCTATAGTACGCTATATGATTTAACCTGTATGGTCAGTTTACTCAAATGCCATGATTACATGGAATCTTGACTAGGGAGTGAGACTTTGCTGTTCGTACAGGTTAGCATGAAACCCAAATACAACCCAGAATAATTTGGGCAGAGAATAAAAAACATTTCCAAAGCCCCCTTGATGGACTGTGGAAAAATGTGGAAATATTAAACTTCCTCAGCTAGGAAATTCCTGATATTCTTGTAAACATTGGGGACCACCAGCTATAGTAGGCCAAGAACTTGATATTGGGGCTTGCCCTTACAAAGCTTGATACTGCAAAGGATAGGCTAATCCTACTCATAATTGTGCCTAGAAGTCGCCCCCAGAAAGCCTCTTTTGTTGCTCAGATGTGGTCTCTCTCTCTAAGCCAACTTGGCAGGTAAACTCACCACCTTACCCCCTACATGGGACATGATTCCCATGGATATAAATCTCCCTGGCAATGTGGAATGTGACTCCTGGAAATAATCCTGGACCCTGCGTTGTGTGATTGAGAAAGATTTTTGGACCAAAAGGGGGAGGAGAATTGAAACAAAATAAAGTTTCAATGGCTTAGAGATTTAAAATGGAGTAGAGAGATCATTCTGTAGGTAACTCTTATGTGTTATATAGATATCCCTTTTTAGTTTTTAGTTTATTAGAACAGCTAGAAGGAAATACCTGAAATTGTTGAATTGTAATCCAGTATTCTTGATTCCTGAAGGTGATCTTATAACTATATAGCGTACATGATGTAACCATATGATTGTGAAAATCTGATAGCTCACACTCACTTTACCTAGTGTATGGACAAATGAGTAGAAAAAATGGGGACAAAAAGTAAATGAATAATATGGAGGAGGGGATATGCAATGTTTTTAGTGCTCTTTTTACTTGTATTTTTATTGTTTACTTTTTGGAGTAATGAAAATGTTCAAAAATTGACTGTGGTGATGAATGCACAACTATATGATAACACTGTAGCAGTTGTTTTACACTTTGGATGAATGTATGGTCTGTGATTATATTTCAATTTAAAAGATTAAATGGGGGGAGGAGGGATATGGGAAGCTTTGAGTGTTCTTTTTTACTTTAATTTTAATTTTTATTTTCATTTTTATTTTTTGGAGTGCTGAAAATGCTCAAAAATTGACCATGGTGTTGAATGCACAAGTATATGATGAAACAGTGAACAATTGTACACTTTGGATGATTGTATAGTATTTGAATATATTTCAATAAAATTACATTTTAAAAATATTAGCAAATCAAATCCAACAATGTTTGAGAAGAATTATGCTTCATGTCCAAGTGGATTTACTCCAGGTGAGCAAGGATAGCTCAACATTTGATAATCAGTCATTGTAAACCACTCTATCAATAAGCTAAAGAATTAAAATCATATTATCATGTCAACTGACATAGATAATATACTTGGCCAAACCCGACACCTATTCATTATAAAAACTTTCAGCAATTTAATAATAGAGGGGTACACTCTCTACTTTATAAATACAGCTACAAAAACCTACATCTAACATCATACATAATGGTAAAAGACTGAAACCTTTTTCTTTAACATCAGGAACATGGCAAGTATGTCTGCACTCACCACTCTTTATAAATATAGTGTTGGAAGATCTAAGCACTGCAACAAGGCAGGAAGACATATAGATTGGAAGGGAAAATACAAAACTGTCCATATTTGTGGATTGCATTATTTTCTACATAGAAAATGCAAACATACCTATTAAAACACTGCTGAACTAATAAGTGAGATCAACAAATTTGCAGACTATAAAGACAATACAGAAAAGTCAAGTCACATTACTATATACTAATGAATAATGTAAAAATCCTAATTAAGAACACAATCCCACAGATGATCACCCCAATGAAAATAAAATCCTTAGGTATATACTCAGAAAAACGTGCATAGGATCTATTTATTGTAACTTACAAAATGCTGATGAAAGAAATCAAAGACCTTAATTAACAGAGATATATTTTTTTCATGGATGGGTTTACTCAATTTATTAAAAACGTCAATTCTTTCCAAACTGATCTATAGGTATAATCCAATTACTATAAAAATACCAACAAGGTTTTTTTCTTAGTACACATAGACAAATTTATTCTAAAATTATATGGAAAGGTAAAGGCTCAAGAATAGCTAATACAATCTTGGCAAAGATGAATAAATTGGGAAAAATAACTCAAATATTATGCAGCAAGTGTAATCAATCACTATAATTTAGTACTGATGAAGGGATATAATACATAATCAAAGAAAAATAATCAAATACATAGAATTGGAACTACACACATAAGCCAAAATAATTATTGACAAAGACAAAAGAGGAATTCAATGAATAATGTACAGCATTTTCAAGAAATAGTGCTGGAGGTATTGAACTTCCATAGACAATCAATCAATGCAAGGAACTTTGACCTAAACCTCACACCTCATAAAAAAACAAAGTCAAATATATCAGGGATTCAAACGTGTAACATAAAACTGTAAAACCTTTGGGAAGAAAAATGATAGGAAGAAAATCTTAGGGATCTAGCATTAGTCAAAGAGTTTTTGCACATGGCATCAAATCACAATTGATAAAGGAAAAGTTGATGAATTTCACTTTTTCAAAATTAAGAACTTTTGCTTCATAAAAGACCCTGTTAACAAAATGAAAAGACAAGCTACATATTGGGAGAAGATATTTGCAAACTGCATATCCAACAATAGAATAGTGACTACAATATATAACTCAACAGTTAAATGACAAATAATTCAATTTAAAAATGAGTAACTGACATGAAGAGACTTTCACTGAAAAGGATGTACAGATGGAAAATAAGCCCATGAAAAGCTACTCAGCGTTAGTCATTAGGGAAATGCTAATTAAAATCACAATGAGATATCACTACACTCCCATCAGAAAGTCTAAAATTAAAAATGGTAGCAGCACCAAATACTGGCAACAGTGTGAAGAAACTGAATCACTCATACATTGCTAGTAGGAATGTAAAATGGTACAGCCACTTTGCAAAACAGTTTGGCAGTTTGTTTCAAAACTATATATGCAACTGCTGTACAAATCAGCAATTTCACTCATGGGCATTTATACCAGAGAAAAGTTTTATTTAGTTCATTGAGCTCAAGTGGAATTGAATGCAGCTATTGTAGCTTGAGAAATGGAACTGAAAACATGTCTGGTTAAAGGTAATCAACCAAAGACCAGTGGCTCTTTATTCCACAACAAGAGGACCTTAACATTTTCTGGGGATGGAATCAGTATTGTATGGCTCTAATGAAATGTATGATTGTCCAAAGCCCAGTTTGCTGTCCAGAGCCTAGTAGCCCCTTCACTAGAGGACAGTTTTAGTTCTAATTGTATTATGGCACAAACAAAACTGACCTGTTTTTAAATGGCACAATTTTTAAAAAGTAGAATTATTTTCTGAATATGTAAGTGTAAATATAGATGCAACTTTGACTGCACTTCTTTATCATTTATCATGCCTGTAATGGCCAATAGGTCTTCACTTTAGTGTTTTTTAATTGTTTTATTTTGGAGTACATAAAACAGAGAAATATTCCAAATATTTTTCTGCTTGATGTGTTTACTTAAGTTTGTGAATAGCTGTATGCCTTTTTCCTACTTATAAAGATGAGTAAAAGTATGCAATTTTAAGCATATAATATTATTAGATATTCCTTGCTTTAGTAATCTTTCCAGAAAAGATAAACAGTATTTTTGTTCTGTTTTATTATTGCTTTAAGTTGGATCACTTTGCTTTACTTTTTCTTTATAGTTACACAGCAGATATAACATGTTGGTATGTATTTTTTGTTGCAGGACCATTAACATACATTCACACAAGATTGAATCCTACATTGTGGGACAGAAGTGTTCTTAAGATAACTTTTAATTTTCACTGGGTAATATGCAAAGCAAGAGGACATTATTTAATGGGTGGTGGTCCAAATTAGAACTCATGCTCTAATTCCATTATGTTGACTCTACCTTCTTTCATTCTTTCATCAAATGGCTGTCCCAATGCAATCTTACTTAAAACATTTTATAAATATAAACCTTTTACTTTTTATATCCATAATTAGGCTTTGAAATAAAGATGTTATTCCTTTAAAATGATGAGCCTACCATCACTGAAGATGTCACTCAACTGAGCTTTTTTGATCAAAACTCCTTTTGAAAAAAACAAGCTTTAAAATCATGCTAATAGTTTTGCTGAAGTACACCATATATATTTTCCCCTATAGCCTCAATTGAAACTATAAATATATTAATTTAATGCCCAAATTTGTATTACCTCCCCTATTCTAGAGTAGATTTATTTTGCTTGTATTTCTCTGACAAGGCTCAGAAATTCTGAAATGTGAAATAAAGTGTCTCAGTTCTTTCTCTTGTAGTATGAATTGAGTGTATTTATTAATAACTCATGCATACAGAATAAAATAATTCAGCATATGATTCATATGAAAAGTATTATTCATTTATCACCTTGTAGTCTTAAAATAGTTTAATTGTGAACTTCATGATTGGATTTTCTAGAAATGAAATTATAGATATTAATGCATAATGAAAATTTTCTGATGTGTATCTTTTTTGCTATGAAGATTCCAACTTATCTGAGTAAAAATTTTGTCCTAATTTATGAAAACAAAAGAGTTCTTTGGAAGAATACTATTCTAGTGTAATGCTAGAGATACATTTGCTCATTTTAATGTGTAATTTCTTTATACTATTGCAAGTAAAATTGTTTTCCTTTCCTTCATAATATATGTTTCCCCACCTTTGAAAAACAGTGCAGTTTGCTTATATGTCCATCACAAGAAGACCTCATGCAAAGGCTTTGAGAAGCACCTGGATCTACAGCACATAACAAGCCTCCAAATCCTCCTGTTTATTACTGGTAGAAATGACATAGAGTATTGGAATACTATCATTAATTTTTGAATTTTAATTTAGGTTTTTAAAAATGATTTTAGTTTAATAATCCCAATGTACAATATATTTGATATATTCTTTTCTATCTAGCTTGATAACATTTTTTCTTGTGCTTGTTTGTTGGTTAGTTTTTGTTAAAGGAATCATTAAGATTGCTTGTTTTCATGTTAGTTTTACACTTCATGTGTTTTGAAGTACATTTATTAACTTAGCATTTTGGAACTTGAATAATTTCACCAAATGAATAATTTTTAGAAATTTGTGATGAGTTCTTCCAAATGTCATATTTTGCTTGGTACTTGTAATAAATATGTAAAGGTAAAGGAGAAATGGTTTTTCTAAATTATGCCAATTGTAATTTTATCTAATAAAATCACCCACATTTTCTTAAAGATAAAAAGAAATTATGGGAAAGAAAGGCACAATAATAGAGATTGAAAATACACTAAAGGCATACAATGGCTGATTTGAGCAGCTGAAAAAATAATCACTGAACTTGATGACAGGGCAGTCTAAATCATACAGTCAGAAGAACAATTCAAGAAAAGATCTGAAAAAAACTTAGCAGTATCTAATAAACTAAGGAATTGAACAGGAAACATGCCAAAATATGCATCATGGGATTACCAGAAGGAGAAGAGAATGGAGACAGGGTAGAAATAATATTTGAGGAGACAATGACTGAAAATTTCCCAACTCTTATGAAAGACATGCATATACATGTCCATTAAGAGCAACATACCCCAAAGAGAATAAACTCTAATAGACCTACTCCAAGACACATACTAATATGTCAAGCTCTCAAGAGAAAGAATTCTGAAAGTAGCCAAAGAAAAGAAATTTGTCACATACAGAGGATCCTGATCAACACTAAGTGCCTAATTCTCATAAATACCATGGAGATGAGAAGGCAGTTTTATGATATATTTAGGGTACTGAAAATGGAAAACTTCCAACTCAAATTCCTTATCCATAAAAATTGCCCTTCAAAAATGAGAGACACCTATAGCACTTATATTCTTGCACTTCATGTTGTCTTCCTGTTCCCTAAGCCCCTGCTCATATTTTTGCATTCTTTTCCCTATCTGTTCTTTTGTGTGTAGGATTTCAGATGTCCTGTCCTCTAGTTCACTAATCTTTCCTTCTGCCTCTTGAAGTTTGCTGCTCTATGTCTCCATTTTGTTTTTCATCTCTTCTATTGTGCCTTTCATTCTCATAAGTTCTGCCATTTGTTTTTTCAAGCTTACAGGTTCTTCCTTATGGTCCCCCAGTGCCTTCTTCATATCCTTCATCTCTTTGGTCACATTTTCTTTCAACTTGTTGATTTGATTTAGAAGATTTGTTTGAAAATCTTTAATTAGTTGTTTCAACACTTGACTCTCAGTTGAGGTGTTAATTTTTTCCTTTGACTGGGCCATATCTTCCTGTTTCCTGGTGTGGCTTGTGGTTTCTTGCTGTCTAAGACTCTGATTTTCTTGATTAGTATATTCTGGGGGTTGTTTTTTTTTTGCCTTGGGTTTTATTTGATCTCTATATTTCTTTGTTTATCTCACTGGCCAGTTGTCAGAGTGGCTCTGCCCCTAATCTTCCTCCCAAATCAGGCACCCACCATGGCCTGCCACAGGGATGGGAAGTATAGCTTACATGGTGTGACCATGTGATTGTGAATACCTTGTGGCCCACACTCCCTTTATCCAGTGCATGGACAGATGAGTAGAAAAATGAGGACAAAAGTAAATGAATAATAAGGAGGGATGGGGGCTATGGGATGTTTTTGGTGTTTTTTTTTTTTTACTTTACTTTTTATTCTTATTCTTTTTTCATGTGTGGTAATGAAAAGGTGAAAAAAATTGATTGTGGTGATAATGCACACTATATAATGGTACTGTGAACACTTGATTGTATACTGTGGATGATTATATGGTTTGTGAATATATCTCAATAAAATTGAATTTTAAAAAATGAAGGAAAGTTTAAAACATTGAGAGAGCTCATCAGTAACAGACATGTCCTACAAGTATTGCTAAAGGGAAATCTAAAGGTTAAAATCAAAAAAGAGGAGAGAGTGTCTTGCAGCATTGCTCTTAGTAAGTGTAATGAAATGGGTAAATGAAAAACCCAATAATACTGAATCTTAAATATATAAAGCTACTCTTTAATTCCTATAAGAGTTATAATACAATTGAATAAGAAATAGTCAGATTTCCTGATAATGGACATGAAAAATATACAGAGGTAATGTGGGACAAAACAGTATGAGGCGAATTAGCGGGATATGGGAGCAGAGAACATGTATGCTATTGAAGTTAAGTTTGTCTCTTTTGCAATTAGTAGGTTATAGCTGTAAGTTGCATAATACAGCAATGGAAACAAATAAGAAATCAGTAGGATACACCATAAAAGATCAACTAAAAAGAAAAGAGGTGGCAATAAAGGAAAAGAGAGACAATAAAAGATATAAGGCATATAAGAATGAAGACAAAATGGTTGAAGTAAATACTACCTCTTCAGAGATAATACTTAATGCTAAAGGATTAAACACCCTAATCAAAAGATACATATTGGAAGAATGGTTAAAAAAGCATGATCCACCTATTTGTTAAATACCAGAGACTCGCCTTAGACCCAAAGACACAAATAGGTTGAAAGTGAAAGGATGGAAAAGATAATCCTTGCAAATTATTAACCAAAAGACAACTGGGGCATCTATTCTAATACTGGACAGAATAGACTTTCACACAAAAGTGGTTACAAGGGAAAAAGCAGGACACTATATATTAATTAAAGGGTCAAGCTACCAAGAAGAAATAGCAATCATAACTATTTACGCACCTAATTATGATGCCCCATGAGGAAAATACTGGCAAAACTGAGGGGAGTAATAGGCACCTCTACAATAATAATTGGAGAATAAAAAATATAACTTTCATCAATAGAATATCTAGAGAGATCACTAATGAAACAGTAAACTTGAATAATATGGTAAATGCATTAGATTTTACAGCCATATTTAGAACATTGTCCCCCAAACAGAAGGATGCACATTCTTCTCAAGTGCACATGCATTGTTCCCCAGGATAGACCACGTGTTGGGTCACAAAATAAGGTCTCAATAAAATTAAAAAGTTTGAGGTTATTCAAAGCATCTTCTCTGACCTGAATGGAAAGACACTAGAAGTAAATTACAGGCAGAAAACTGGAGAATCATAAATAAATGGAAGGTAAATAACACATTACTAATCAACAGGTAAAGGTAGAAATCACAAGGGAAATCAGTACATCTCTAGAGGTAAACAAAACACAACATGTCAAAAGTTATGGGATGCAGTGAAGAAAGTGCTCAGAGGGAAATTTATAGCCCAAATTTATAGCCCAAAATGCTTACATTGCTAAAGAAAAAAGAACTCAAACCAAAGAGGGAAATTTATAGCCCAAAATGCTTACATTGCTAAAGAAAAAAGAACTCAAACCAAAGACCTGACTGCCCAACTGGAGGACATAGGAAAAGAACAGAAAACTAAAACCATAGCAAGAAGAAGGAAAGAAATAACAAAGGTTAGGGGAGAAATAAATTAAATAGAGAATAAAAACCATTAAGGACATTAAAAAAACCAAAACTTGGTTCTGTGAAAAGATCAAATAAAACTAGCCAACACTTAGCTAAACTGACAGAGAAAAAAAGAGAAATGATACAATTAATGAAAATCAGAAATGAAATGGGGGACATTACTGTTGACCTTGCTGAAATGAAAAGGACTATAAGAGTATATTATGAACAATGGTACACCAATAAATGAGATAACCTAGATGAAACAGACAAATTCTTAGAAACACAGAAACTACCTACATTGACTCAGGAAGAAATAGAATATCTAAACAAACCATTGACTAATAAAGAGATTTAAACAATAATTAAAGCCACCCAACAATCATAACAAAACCTAGGACCAGCTAACTTCAATGGGGAATTCTACCAAACTTTCTAAGAAACTTAAGTCCAAATCTGCTTCCCAAAATTTGAAGATGAGGGAACACTCCCTAATTCATTCTACAAGGCCAAAATCACCCTCATACCAAAGCCATATAAATGTACCCCATGAAAACTAAGATCAATATCTTTTATGAATATGGATGCAAAAATACTCAACAAAATACTAGAAAATGAAATCCAACAACATATTAAAAGTAATATATACAATGATCAAGTGGGATTTATCACTGTTATGCAAGGTTGGTTCACCATAAGAAAATCAATTAATGAAATGTACCACATTAATATTATGAAGGAAAAAAAAAAGTGTGATCACAATGGATGCATAAAAGGTGCCTGAGAAAATCCAGCATCACTTCTTGCTAAAAACACTTAGAGCACTAGGAAAAGAAGGAAACTTCCTCAATGTGATAAAGGATGTTTTTGGAAAACCCACCCTGCTTAATTGTGAAAGACTTATAGCTTTCCATGTAAGATCAGAGACGAAACAAGGATTCTCATTGTCCCTACTGTTACTCAACATTGTACTAGAAGTTCTTGCCAGAGCAATTAGGCAAGAAAAAGAAATAAAAGGAACAAAAATAGGATAGGAAGAAGTAAAACTTTCCATATGTGCAGATAATATGATCCTATATACATAAAAATGCTAAAAAAATAACAAAGTTAAAAGAGGTATGTGCCGGTTTGAATGTATTATGTCCCCCAGAAAAAGCCATATTCTTTGATGCAATCTTGTGGGGCAGACAGAATAGTGGGGATTAAGTTGGAATGTTTGGATTAGGTTGTTTGCATGGAGATGTGCCCCACCCAGCTGTGGGAGGTGACTCTGGTGGGATACTCCCATGGAGGTGTGGCCCCACCCATTCGGGGTGGGCCTTGATCAGTGGAGCCATATAAATGAGCTGGCTCAAGGAGAGGAAACGGAGTGCAGCTGTGAGTGACGTTTTGAAGAGGAGCAAGCTTGCTAGAGAGGAACGTCCTGGGAGAAAGCCATTTTGAAACCTGAACTTTGGAGCAGACGCCAGCCACGTGCCTTCCCAGCTAACAGAGGTTTTCCGGACGCCATTTGCCATCCTCCAGTGACGGTACCTGATTACTGATGTGTTACCTTGGACACTTTATGGCCTTAAGACTGTAACTGTATAGCCAAATAAACCCCCTTTTTATAAAAGCCAATCCATCTCTGGTGTTTTGCATTCTGCAGCATTAGCAAACTAAAACAAGGTAATAAATGAATTCAGCAAATTAGTGTGGTATAAAGTCAACAACAAAATATTAGTAGTGTTTCTATACACAGGCAATGAACAATTTTAAGAATAAATCAAGAAAAAAAATTCTATTCACAATAGCAACAAAAGAATCAAATACCCAGGAATAAATCTAGCCCAAGATGCTAAGTACTTGTAGACAGAGAACTACAAAACATTGCCAAAAGTAATTAAAGAAGACCTAAATAAATGGGAGGACATTCTGTGTTCAAGTATTGGAGTACCAAATATCATTAAGATGTCAATTCTGCCCAAAGCAATTTATAGTTTCAATTCAATCCCAATCAAAATTCCAACAACATTCTTTGCAGAAATGGAAAGCCAATCATCAAATTTATATGGAAGTGTAAGGGGCCCCCATAGCTAAAGTCATCTTGACAAAGAAAAATGAAGAGGACTCTTTCTTCCTGATCTTAAAACTTATTACACAGCCACAGTAATCAAAACACAATGTTACTGGCACAAGGACAGACATATAGACCAATGGAATTGCATTGAGAGCTCAGAAATCAACTCTCATATTTATAGCCAACTGATATTTGACAAGACCATTTAATTGGGAAAGAATTGTGTCTTCAACAAATGGTGATGGTAATCCTGGGTCTCCATTTGTACAAATAAAGGATGACCCTTTCCTCACACTATATACAAAAATCAACTCAAAATGGGGCAAAGATCTAAATATAAGAGCTGGTACTATTGAACTCCTAGAAGAAAACAAGATAACATTTTCAGAACCTTGTGTTAGGCAATAGTATCTCAGACTTTACACCCAAAGGACAAGGAACAAGAGTATTTTGGTTTGCTGAAGCTGCCTGAACACAATATACCAGAAATGGGTTGGCTTTTACAATGGGGATTTATTAGCTTACAAGTTTACAGTTCTGAGACCATGAAAAATGTCCAAAGCAAAGCATCAAGAGGATGATAACTGGATACTGAAGGCCAACTACCAGCAACCTTGGACTCCTCTGTCACATTGGAAGGCACATAGTGGCATCTGATGGTCCTCCCCTCCCAGGTTTCATTGTTTTTAGCTACTGGCTGCTCTGTCTTACCTTCTCTGATTTCTTCTATGAATTTCATTTCTCAGATTCTCTGTTTCATTTATCCTCTTATAAAGGACTCCAGTAAGAGGATTAAGACCTATCTTGAATGAGATGGGTCACATCTCATTTGAAATAACCTAGCCAAAGCATCCCACCTACAACAGGTCTAAACTCACAGGAATGGATTAAATTTAAGAATGTGATATCTTGGGGTACATAACAGTTTCAAACTACCACAAAATGTGATGATAGATAAATTGGACCTTATCAAATATTCAAAACATTTGTTCCTCAAAGGATTTTATCATGAAAGTAAAATGACAACCTACACAATGGGAGAAAATATTGGAAATCACATATCTGATAAAGGCTTAATATCCATAATATATCCAGAAATCCATCAATTTAAGAAAAAAAAAGATAAAAAACCCAATTTAAAAATGGGCAAAATCTTCAATAGATATTTCACCAAAGACAATATACAAATGGCCAGAAAGCACATGAAAAAATGCTCAGCATCATTAGCCAGCAAATCAAAACCACAATGAGATAACATTTCACACACATTAGAATGGGTACTTTTAAAAAAAATAATCCAGAAAATAGCAAATGTTGGAAAAGATGTGAAGAAATAGAAACATTCATTCATTGCTGATTGCAATGTAAAATTTTGTAGACCCTGTAGAAAACAGTTTGGTGATTCCTCAGAAAATTAAATATAGAACAACCATATGAATCAACAATCTCACTACTCTGTATATGCCCAAAATAATTGAATGTAAGGACTCAAATAGATATTTGTGCATGTGTTCATTTTGGCAGTGTTCACAATTGCCAAAAGATGCAAGCAACCCAAGTGTCCATCAACCAATGAATCAATAAAGAAAATGTGGTATATACATACAATGGAATATTATCTAGCTGTAAAAAGGAATGAAGTCCTGACACATGCTAGAATATGAATGAACCTTGAAGACATCATGTTGAGTGAAATAAGCCAGACATAAAAGGACAAATATTGTATGATCTCACTGATTTCAAAAAATTAGAATATGCAAATTCATAGTCAGAACCTAGATTATAGGTGACCATGTGATGTGGTAGGGCTACAGAATGAGAAGCTAAGCCTTAAAAAGTACAGTGTTCCTGTTTGGAATGATGGAAATGTTTTGGTGATAGATGGTGGTGATAGTAGCACAACATCATGAACAAAATTAACAGCACTGAAATATATATCAGATAGGGATTAAAAGGGAAAATGTGAGATTGTATATACAGTAACAGAATAATTTTTTTAAAAAATCCATGGAACTACCTTACACATACACTAAGTTAAACCATGGACCTTAGTTAATAGTACAATTCTAAAAATGTGTTATCATCAATTGTAACAAATTTTCCACACCAATATAAGGTGTTTGTGCTGGGGTGGTGTATGGAAATCCTGCATTTTATGCATGATTGTTCTTTAAACCCACAACTTTCTAATAAGGCAAACTATTTTTATTGTTCTGGATGCTGGGTAGATATGGATGGGATGAGGTGCAGGGAATGGATACAGGGAAAGTATTTATATGACTATTTTAGTAATCCTGAAAGGAGGTAATGGTATGTTATATGTCTTAAGTTTGTGGTAGAAGTGGTGATGGAGAAAGTGGACAGATTTTGTGGATATTTAGGAGGTAAAATCCATAAGACCAAGTGATATATAGGATAAGGGGAAGATGAAGAGGATGATGTCAAGGTTTCTTCCTACATTTCTATCTTATAGAAATGGACACATGATGATACAATTCACCGAAATATAAAACACAGAAAGAGGATGAAATTTGATGGAAGAAAGTTTATGAATTAAGTTTTCATATACTGTGTTAAGGTGCCCTTTTGACAGCTAATTGGAACTGTTGAAGTGCACATGTAAATTTTACATTTGAACCAGTTGCAAATCTTATCTGTTATAATTTCCTCTAGTCCCCTTTCTATCTCTGAAAGATTGTTCTTGTTTGAAAATCCAGGACATAATATTGCATGCTCAAAATTATATATGCAGTTTTGATGGTACATTTCCATTAAAAGACTGTATCCAAATCCTGTCATTCATCAGAAACACATTTTATTTTTCAAGAGCTTATTTTCTCTCTGTTAGGAAAAGACCAGTAAAAAAGTTGTTCTTCTCATTCTTGCTCAGCATTAATATGACCTATAATGTTTCCTTTACTTATTTGGGGAGCTAAGAAAGAAATTCTTTAAAACACTGACCATTATTAGTTGTACAGTAAATTGGGGTAAAGGAAGGTTTTGTGCCTCTGATCAATAATATGAAGACATTGAAAAATACATATATAGGGAATAAAGCTCACAGGAATGACCAAGAACCAAACTAGATTTCAAAATTCTTTTAAGCTTCCTTGGAATGTCTGATCTATTGACTGATGATGAGTTTAGTATATTATGTAAATTACTATGCAGCATTTTGCAGTCAGTGCAGTGCTATGGGACTGATGTTAGCCTGAATGGCACTGAAGTTAAAAATTTTCCTGCACCAGAGATATGCCTATAAACAACTGTTTTTATTTGTAAGAAGAGCTGTGGGTTATTAGGAAACTCAATAATTCATAGTCAACAAATATTTTCTCATTGCTAACCAAGTGCAAATATGAGCTGCATACTGCATGAGATACAAAGATAAATAGAAAAATGCCTAATAAAAAAAGGTCTACCTAGGGGTCTGTGGTCAAAATAGTTTGGTTAACATTGATCTAGAGCACAGATAGGGAAGCTTAAAGAGTCATAAGTTTGTACTATGCAGACTGAATGTGCAGCACACAAATGTTCCAGTCATTAGAGAAATTTATTCTGTATTGGAGCTGGGAAGATACACTAGGTTTCATTGTGACCTATATGAAATGGTCCTCAATCATATTCACTTCCCTTTATTGTGATTCCATGTTAATGAAGAAATTTTGGATTACTTATCTGATTTCCTAGGATTTCTAAGATGCCAGAAAGGAGTACTAGTGTTACAACAACTGAAAAGGATTGTCTACTGTTGTAAATATATTAGCAATTTGCTTTATGAACCTAAATCTCATGTAAATCTGACTTTCCCAGTTGGAGAAAGGTCAGCTCCTAGGCAGCAGTAAATTCACCAGGCTAGTGGAAAATTCTGCCAGTTACCTAGCCATCTCTATTGATACTTCCAATTATTGTTATCCATTTTGTTTATTAAGAACCATCATAAAAAGTATGAGTGCTAATGTAATAAAGAAAAACAGTCTTCTCAAAAGGAATACACCAGTGGAATACTCTTTCAGAACTATTTCTGTCATCAGGTATTCCTATGAATTCCTTTGGTATCATTTAGTTTGTAAATATGGAAGTTCTACCCTTCCAATTCCAAGCACTTTTTCTAAAACTCTATGCTATGAATTTCAAATCCTGCCGTAAACCCAAAACCACCTGGAGTTTGTTTTGATCACCTGATATATTAGTGTTATTTGATATGCATTTTCTTTCTGGATTTACTATCTGGCAATATTCAAAAAATGCAATTTTTGCATTTATGAATTTGAAGGTATTTATATATTTCATATGACTTAAAAAGCAATAATATCACCATTGGGTCAATATTGTCCTGAAGTTATATTAATTTACCACTCAGCACATGGTGATTGCCTTCCACTTTTTTTTCTTTTTCTATTCTTTTTCTTTTTTGCTATTTTTTTCTTTTTTACTATTTTTATTGTGAACTTTAACATATATACATAACAGTGATAACTTTCAAAGTATCATTTCACAAGTGGTTAGAGAGCAAATTTCAAACAATATCATGGGTCACAATTCTACAACTTCAGCCATTTCCATTATTGCAAAATATAACATATATACAGAAAGATGTCATCTCTTGATGTAGAGCTCAACAAGCAGTGATAGAGGTAATTTCAAAAATTGTTATGTATTACAGTTACACAGTTTTAGTTCTTTCCTTATTATGCAATACAAGGTATATACAGAAAGGTGAGGACCTTCAAGGCACAATTCAATGAGCAACTATAGAGAAAATCCCAAGGGATGCTATAGGTTACTGTTCTGCCATGTCATTTACCTCCTTTCAGCCATTCCAACAAGCCAGCCTCCAAAAAATGTATCTAATTATATAAAGTTTCACTATTCATAGTCCTTTGTTAAATCTTATCTTGTTTGTTACTACCCCTTTCTCTCACTTAATCTATTCCTCCATCTTCAGGGTTGTCTAGGCAGTGAGCACCCTAACTTGTTCATATTGAAAGGTGACAGTATGGGGAAAGGGCCACATCTGACAGTTGATCTTAAAGAGGTTGTTGCCTCTGGATTTTAGGACTTGTCTGATATGGGAACACTGGTGGATCTAAGTTTCTGAAAGATGAACTTAGTGAGTGTATTTTTTATAGAATCTCAAGTAGGGACCTAGGCATTTGGGGACTACTTTTGCTAAGGGCATGGCATACTATGGCCATTTGGGATGTGTAGCTGGAGCTTGCATAAGAGAAACCTCCAGGAAAGCCTCTCAACTCTATCTGGGATCTCTCAGCCACTGTGGCCTCAGCTTGTTACCTTTCATTGTTTTCCCTTTTGGTCAAGTAGGCATTCTCAATCTCTCACTGCCAGGGCCAGGCTCATTCCTGGAAATCATGTCCCATGTTGCTAGGGAGATTAATTACCCTGGGAGTCATGTCCTTCATTGGGAGAGAGGTTAATGAATTTATTTGCTGAGTTGGGCTTAGAGAGAGAACGGCCATATCTTAGCAACAGAAGAGGTTCCCTGGAGGTGCCTCTTAGGCATAATCATAGGAGGGCTCAGTCTATTATCTACATCCCTAAATTTCCCAAGAGCAAGTCTCAAGTTGAGGGCTTGATTTATTAAGTAGTGGGTTCCTAACTTTACTTAATACATATTCTATCCCAGGACAAATGCCCAGTTTCTTATATTATCTTCACTTAGTTGTACAATCATCAGCACTGTCAACTTTAAACAATTATCATAACATAGTACACCCAAGAGCTCTTATCAGCAGCTAATTTTTCATCCCTGATATTAGTGTAGAGTTGGTAAGATATTCCTATTAAATATAGTCATTAATATATAATAGATAGCTTTTCCATACCACTCAGTTTTTAACCCTCTGCATCAGTGTCATACCTTATAAGTATATCATGCTGATGCTTATTTAGGTTTGTGGTACTAGGCTGTGGTTAACATGCCTTTAAACAACCATTTATGAACATATTCACCTTCAGTGCATCACTGATACTTATAAACCCATTAATGAACTATGGTCATACCTGACCATTCCCATACCATTAAGATCACCCTCATTATCATATCTGCACATATTTCTTTGATGATAGAGAGAATTTCAGAATTTGAAAGTTGCTCACACTTCTTTTAACAAATGAAGCCCTATCAGAGAGAAGGTTTTTTTTTTATCTTCATTTTATTGAGATATATTCACATACCATGCAGTCATACAAAACAAATCGTGCATTTGATTGTTCACAGTACCATTACATAGTTGTACATTCATCACCTAAATCAATCCCTGACACCTTCATTAGCACACACACAAAAATAATAAGAATAATAATTAAAGTGAAAAAGAGCAATTGAAGTAAAAAAGAACACTGGGTACCTTTGTATGTTTGTTTGTTTGTTTCCTTCCCCTATTTTTCTACTCATCCATCCATAAACTAGACAAAGTGGAATGTGGTCCTTATGGTTTTCCCAATCCCATTGTCACCCCTCATAAGCTACATTTTTATACAATTGTCTTCGAGATTCATGGGTTCTGGGTTGTAGTTTGATAGTTTCAGGTATCCACCAGCTACCCCAATTCTTTAGAACCTAAAGAGGGTTGTCTAAATTGTGCGTAAGAGTGCCCACCAGAGTGACCTCTCGGCTCCTTTTGGAATCTCTCTGCTACTGAAGCTTATTTCATTTCCTTTCACATCTCCCTTTTGGTCAAGAAGATGTTCTCCGTCCCACGGTGCCAGCTATACATTCCTCCCCGGGAGTCATATTCCACGTTGCCAGGGAGATTCACTCCCCTGGGTGTCTGATCCCACGTAGGGGGGAGGGCAGTGATTTCACCTTTCAAGTTGGCTTAGCTAGAGAGAGAGGGCCACATCTGACCAACAAAGAGGCATTCGGGAGGAGGATCTTAGGCACAATTATAGGGAGGCCTAGCCTCTCCTTTGCAGCAACCGTCTTCCCAAGGGTAAAACCTACGGTAGAGGGCTCAACCCATCAAACCACCAGTTCCCTATGTCTGTGGTCATGTTAGCAACCATTGAGGTGGGGTAAGCCAATACCCCTGCATTCTCCACAGGCTCCTCAAGGGGGCACTACATATTTTTTTCCTTGTTTTTTCCTTTTTTTTTTAACCTTTCCTTCCTTTTTAAATCAACTGTATGGAAAAAAAAATTAAGAAAAAAAAAAAGAAAAACATACAATAAAAGAACATTTCAAAGAGACCATAACAAGGGAGTAAGAAAAAGACAACTAACCTAAGACAACTGCTTTACTTCCAACCAGTTCCTACTTTACCCCAAGAAAGTTACATAATATAGCAACATTTCTGTGAACTTGCTCCTACTATATCCATCAGAAATTAACAGACCATAGTCATTCCTGGGCATCCCCAGAACGTTAAATAGCATATCTGTTCTTCTTGGATTACTGTTCCCCCTTCCTTAATTGCTCTCTATTGCTAGTTCCCCTACATTCGACAATATAAACCATTCATTTTACATTTTTCAAAGTTCACATTAATGGTAGCATATAATATTTCTCTTTCTGTGCCTGGCTTATTTCGCTCAGCATTATGTCTTCAAGGTTCATCCATGTTGTCATATGTTTCACGAGGTCGTTCCTTCTTACTGCCGTGTAGTATTCCATCGTGTGTATATACCACATTTTATTTATCCACTCATCTGTTGAAGGACATTTGGGTTGTTTCCATCTCTTGGCAATTGTGAATAATGCTGCTATGAACATTGGTGTGCAGATATCTGTTCGTGTCACTGCTTTCCGATCTTCCGGGTATATACCGAGAAGTGCAATCGCTGGATCGAATGGTAACTCTACATCTAGTTTTCTAAGGAAGTGCCAGACTGACTTCCAGAGTGGCTGAACCATTATACAGTCCCACCAACAATGAATAAGAGTTCCAATTTCTCCACATCCCCTCCAGCATTTGTAGTTTCCTGTTTGTTTAATGGCAGCCATTCTAACCGGTGTTAGATGGTATCTCATTGTGGTCTTAATTTGCATCTCTCTAATAGCTAGTGAAGCTGAACATTTTTTCATGTGTTTCTTGGCCATTTGTATTTCCTCTTCAGAGAACTGTCTTTTCATATCCTTTGCCCATTTTATAATTGGGCTGTCTGTACTATTGTCATTGAGTTGTAGGATTTCTTTATATATGCAAGATATCAGTCTTTTGTCAGATACATGGTTTCCAAAAGTTTTTTCCCATTGAGTTGGCTGCCTCTTTACCTTTTTGAGAAATTCCTTTGAGGTGCAGAAACTTCTAAGCTTGAGGAGTTCCCATTTATCTATTTTTTCTTTTGTTTCTTGTGCTTTGGGTGTAAAGTCTAGGAAGTGGCCGCCTAATACAAGGTCTTCAAGATGTTTCCCTACATTATCTTCTAGGAGTTTTATGGTACTTTCTTTTATATTGAGATCTTTCGTCCACTTTGAGTTAATTTTTGTGTAGGGTGTGAGGTAGGGGTCCTCTTTCATTCTTTTGGATATGGATATCCAACTCTCCCAGCCCCATTTGTTGAAAAGACCATTATGGCTCAGTTCAGTGACTTTGGGGGCCTTATCAAAAATCAGTCGGCCATAGATCTGAGGGTCTATCTCTGAATTCTCAATTCGATTCCATTGATCTATATGTCTATCTTTGTGCCAACACCATGCTGTTTTGACAACTGTGGCTTTATAATAAGCTTCAAAGTCAGGGAGTGTAAGTCCTCCCACTTCGTTTTTCTTTTTTAGAGTGTCTTTAGCAATTCGAGGCATCTTCCCTTTCCAAATAAATTTGATAACTAGCTTTTCCAAGTCTGCAAAGTAGGTTGTTGGAATTTTGATTGGGATTGCATTGAATCTGTAGATGAGTTTGGGTAGAATTGACATCTTAATGACATTTAGCCTTCCTATCCATGAACATGGAATATTTTTCCATCTTTTAAGGTCCCCTTCTATTTCTTTTAGTAGAGTTACATAGTTTTCTTTGTATAGGTCTTTTACATCTTTGGTTAAGTTTATTCCTAGGTACTTGATTTTTTTAGTTGCTATTGAAAATGATATCTTTTTCTTGAGTGTCTCTTCAGTTTGTTCATTTCTAGCATATAGAAACATTACTGACTTATGTGCATTAATCTTGTATCCCGCTACTTTGCTAAATTTGTTTATTAGCTCTAGTAGCTGTATCGTCGATTTCTCAGGGTTTTCCAGATATAAGATCATATCATCTGCAAACAATGACAGTTTTACTTCTTCTTTTCCAATTTGGATGCCTTTTATTTCTTTGTCTTGCCGGATTGCCCTGGCTAGCACTTCTAGTACAATGTTGATTAACAGTGGTGACAACGGGCATCCTTGTCTTGTTCCTGATCTTAGAGGGAAGGCTTTCCATCTCTCACCATTGAGTACTATGCTGGCTGTGGGTTTTTCATATATGCTCTTTATCATATTGAGGAAGTTTCCTTCAATTCCTACCTTTTGAAGTGTTTTTATCAAAAACGGATGTTGGATTTTGTCGAATGCTTTTTCAGCATCTATTGAGATGATCATTTGATTTTTCCCTTTCGAGTTTTTAATGTGTTGTAATACATTGATTGATTTTCTTATGTTGAACCATCCTTGCATGCCTGGAATGAACCCCACTTGGTCATGGTGTATGATTTTTTTAATGTGTCTTTGGATTCGATTTGCAAGTATTTTGTTGAGGATTTTTGCATCTATATTCATTAGGGAGATTGGCCGGTAGTTTTCCTTTTTTGTAGCATCTTTGCCTGGTTTTGGTATTAGATTGATGTTAGCTTCATAAAATGAGTTAGGTAGTGTTCCATTTTCTTCAATGTTTTGAAAGAGTTTGAGTAAGATTGGTGTCAGTTCTTTCTGGAAAGTTTGGTAGAATTCCCCTGTGAAGCCATCCGGCCCTGGGCATTTATTTGTGGGAAGATTTTTGATGACTGATTGGATCTCTTTGCTTGTGATGGGTTGATTGAGGTCTTCTAATTCTTCTCTGGTCAGTCTAGGTTGTTCATATGTTTCCAGGAAATTGTGCATTTCCTCTACATTATCCAGTTTGTTGCCATACAGTTGTTCATAGTATCCTCTTATAATTTTTTTAATTTCTTCAGGATCTGCAGTTATGTCACCTTTTTCATTCATTATTTTGTTTATATGGGTCTTCTCTCTTTTTGATTTTGTCAGTCTAGCTAGGCGCTTGTCAATCTTGTTGATCTTCTCAAAGAACCAACTTTTGGTGATAGTTATCCTCTCTATTGTTTTTTTGTCCTCTATGTCATTTATTTCTGCTTTAATCCTTGTTATTTCTTTTCTTGTACTTGGTTTAGGATTGGTTTGCTGTTCATTTTCTAGCTTCTTCAGTTGATCCATTAGTTCTTTGATTTTGGCTCTTTCTTCCTTTTTAATATATGTGTTTAGTGCTATAAATTTCCCCCTCAGCACTGCTTTTGCTGCATCCCATAGGTTTTGGTATGTTGTGTTCTCATTTTCATTCGTCTCTACATATTTAGCTATTTCTCTTGCTATTTCTTCTTTAACCCACTGGTTGTTTAGGAGTGTGTTGCTTAACCTCCATGTATTTGTGAATTTTCTAAGTCTCTGATGGTTATTGACTTCTAATTGTATTCCATTGTGGTCAGAGAATGTGCTTTGAATAATTTCAATCTTTTTAAATTTATTGAGGCTTGTTTTATGTCCCAGCATATGATCTATTCTGGAGAAAGTTCCGTGAGCACTAGAAAAGTATGTGTATCCTGGTGATTTGGGATGTAATGTTCTGTATATGTCTGTTAAATCTAATTCATTTATCAGATTGTTTAGGTTTTCAATTTCCTTATTGGTCCTCTGTCTGGTTGATCTATCTATAGGAGAGAGTGATGTGTTGAACTCTCCCACAATTATTGTGGAAACATCAATTGCTTCCTTTAGTTTTGCCAGTGTTTCTCTCATGTATTTTGTGGCACCTTGATTGGGTGCATAGACATTTATGATTGTTATTTCTTCTTGTTGAATTGCCCCTTTTATTAGTATGTAGTGGCCTTCTTTGTCTCTCAAAACATCCCTGCATTTAAAGTCTATTTTATCTGAGATTAATATTGCTACACCTGCTTTCTTTTGGCTGTAGCTTGCATGAAATATTTTTTTCCATCCTTTCACTTTCAATTTCTTTGTGTCCCTGTGTCTAAGATGAGTCTCTTGTATGCAACATATTGATGGTTCATTTTTTTTGATCCATTCTGCGAATCTATATCTTTTAATTGGGGAGTTTAATCCATTTACATTCAACGTTATAACCGTGAAAGCGTTTCTTGAATCAGCCATCTTATCCTTTGGTTTATGTTTGTCATATATATTTTTCCCCTCTCTCTATTAATATCCTTTATTGTACCCATACCGAATCTCTTTAGTACTGAACCTTTCTCCAAGTCTGTCTCTCCTTTCTTTGTTTCTCTGTCTGTAGGGCTCCCTTTAGTATCTGCAGTAGGGCAGGTCTCTTGTTAGCAAATTCTCTCAGCATTTGTTTGTCTGTGAAAAATTTAAGCTCTCCCTCAAATTTGAAGGAGAGCTTTGCTGGATAAAGTATTTTTGGTTGGAAATTTTTCTCACTCAGAATTTTAATTATATCGTGCCACTGCCTTCTTGCCTCCATGGTGGCTACTGAGTAGTCACTACTTAGTCTTATGCTGTTTCCTTGGTATGTGGCGAATTGCTTTTCTCTTGCTGCTTTCAGAACTTGCTCCTTCTCTTCCGTGTTTGACAGTGTGATCAGAATATGCCTCGGAGTGGGTTTATTTGGATTTATTCTATTTGGAGTTTGCTGGGCATTTATGATTTGTGTATTTATGTTGTTTAGAAGATTTGGGAAGTTTTCCCCAACAATTTCTTTGAATACCCTCCTAGACCTTTACCCTTTTCTTCCCCTTCTGGAACACCAATGAGTCTTATATTAGGACGTTTTATATTATCTATCATATCCCTGAGGTCCGTTTCGATTTTTTCAAATTTTTTCCCCATTCTTTCTTTTATGCTTTCATTTTCCATTCTGTCATCTTCCAGGTCACTGATTCGTTGTTCAACTTCCTCTAGTCTTGTACTATGAGTGTCCAGAATCTTTTTAATTTGGTCAACAGTTTCTTTAATTTCCATAAGATCATCTATTTTTTTATTTAGTCTTGCAATGTCTTCTTTATGCTCTTCTAGGGTCTTCTTGATATCCTTTGTACCCCGTACTATGGTCTCATTGTTCATCTTTAGTTCTTTGAGTAGCTGCTCTAGGTGCTGTGTCTCTTCTGAACTTTTGATTTGGGTGCTTGGGCTTGGGTTATCCATATCGTCTGGTTTTTTCATATGCTTTATAATTTTCTGTTGTTTTTGGCCTCTTGGCATTTGCTGAACTTGATAGGGTTCTTTTAGGATTTGTAGCCCAATTGAAGTCCTTATCTTTAATTTATCAGATCTACAGCTTTGTGGAGTACACTTTCTCTAACTAACCAGCAGGTGGCGTCCACGAGCCACCTGTTCTCCACAAGCCAGTTCTCCCCTGCTGTGCCTTTGTGGTGAGTGGGGGAGTGAGTCTTGTGGGGTCCAATTGATGTACCAAGCTTGCGTGTGTATTTGGTGTTGCCCGCCCTGTATATGGGGCGTGTTTCTGGGCAGTCAGGGAGGGGTGGTGGCTCTAACAATCAAATCTCCCTGGTGATCCTGGAATTTTAAAGCTGCTGCAATAGTCTAATCCTTCAATTCAGTCCTGCCACAGTTTGTCTCTGCCATTGACCCACAAGTCCTTGGTGTTGGCGTATGGCTCCTGAGACTTGCAAGTGGATCCCTCTTCCAGGCCGTGCACCCCCTGGTCCTCTGTTGAGGGATGACTGTGCTATGTCACAGCTGAGTGCCGTCCCCCCAGGGCGGTTCTGGGCTGCTGGGCTGTGTAGGGAGGCTCCCAGTCTGCTGAAATGATGGCTGAATGGGGCTTTGTTAATTCACACTGCTCCACCTTCCCAACTCTGGGACAATCAGCTGAGGTTGCAGGGAAGGCTAATGTCCACACCCAGTTTTGTGGAGTGTGCCTGTTATTTGAAGCACTTCCGTCACACTGGGTTGTCTGGCGCAGCTCTGGGCTATGGGGCTGGCGATGGGCAGGAGTGTTTCCTGTCCACCAGGATGATGGCTGTAAGCAGATACCCCCCTTTTCTTGGGAAGTTGTGGTGTTTAGTGAATTTTCTCAGCCACTGGATTATTGCCTTTTGTCTCACAGCTCTCTTAGTTCTGCTCTTGTCTTGACCTGCCCAAATTGCAAGTCTTTGAAGCTTTCTGTGTTGAGCTTCTTAGAGTAATTGTTTTAGAAAAGAAAAAAGGATAAAAAAAAAAAGAAAAAAAAAAGGGCCCTCCTCACAGATCTAATGGGTTATTGAAATGCTAAGAATCAAAACAATTAGGGCCATTAAGGAAAGGGCCATTAAGGAAAGGTCCACAGGGCAGAGAGATCAGCTTTTCTTCAGGATTTGCATATGAGCCTGAGGGCCTGAGCTCTGCCCTTCCCCTTTCTATGTTCACCAGAACTCCAAAAATCCTCCGCTTTTATTTTGGAGTTTTTCGTGCTGTTTTTTTTCTATGTCTGTCTCCTCTCTGCTGGGCTGGCTGCTCTCAGATTCTCTGGTGTCTGGTCTCAGTCTATCTATGGTTGGAGTTTGGATCAGTAGAATGATTTTCCGATAAGAGCTGCCACTGCAGTTCTCCCTTCTCCTTCCCGGAGCTGACAGCCCCTCCTCCCACGGGACTGAGCCTGGCAGGGAGGGGCACGGGTCCCCTGGCTGCAAAAACTTACAGATTTCGCTGATCTCAGCAGTTCCACATTTTCATGAGTGTTGTATGAAGTATGCCCAAAGTCAGATTGCTCTGTGGTGTCCAGTCCACGCAGTTCCTGGCTTTCTACCTACTTTCCTGGAGGAGTAACTAAAACATACAGCTTACCAGTCCACCATCTTGCCCCGCCTCTCAGAGAGAAGGTTTTAAATGGAGCAGTTATCTCTCACAGCTGTTGATTAGATTCTCTTTGTGGATTGTCTCCAGCTCTCATTTGTGGCCCTTTTTTTTTACCAATTTGAATAGAATTTTGGAAAAAGAAATATACAAGTAGCAAAAGGATTATTTTATAGAATGTGTTAGCATTTGTCATATTTTAGATTTATATGATATACTATGATACATTTTTCATATTATCATTTTAAATATGGGCTCATTTCTTTACAACTTTATAACAGAGTTAAAGTATCAACTTTACATAAATATCCAAAAGGTCAAAATGGAATTTGGTGGTGGTGACAGGATCTCTGAAGATTCTGGTTCTTGTCAGGTCATTCTTCAAATGTGTATTCTTCCTTTACCTCCACTGAATGGGTGGGAATATAGCAATTTTAGTCTGCATGAAATTAGTTCATTATTCAACATTTGTGTTTTATTCTCTTAAATCCTGTTTTAAACACTTATCTTCTTTTGACCTTTATTGATATTATAGGACATTCTGCTCACTTCCCAGGACAGTTTCTAGGAGTGCATTAAAACAGGTATACATGGCTTTTACACAGGAATGTGCTTCTTGTGCTTTCATCCTGCAGCCATTTTCTCAGGTCTCCTAATCTCCTGTGGAAAAATTGTATAGAGAAAGTCATGCCTGCCCCTCAGAGAAAAAAAAGAAACAAGCAAACAAAGCCCTTTTAAGTTTCCTCTTTTATCTTGCCCACAGGGGCTGGTATGGCAGGGAGATGAAGGAAACTCCAGGAATGAAGTGAGACATAAACTTTATTATGGGAACGTACATATAAAGGAGAAGCCAGTCAAGCTGCTCTGATGGTGGCCAATACAGAGCTCAGTGTGACACTACTCTGCAATTAGGCAGGAATCAGCAAGGCCAGTTATAGAGGCCTGAAACAAAGACATTTCAAGGAGTATGATGACAAAGGCACATGAAAGGGAGGGAGTTTGTGACATAAGGGAAAGATAAACTATCCTTAGGGTGCCATATAACACCTCAAGGGCTCTGAGAGAAGAGTGAGTCACAGGCTGACAACCTACACAAAAGAGAGCCTGGTGCCTAGCTTACACTGACCATCTGTACATCCCTTCCTCCTTAGGGAGGTTAGCTGAAAAATTAGCTGAGCTATGTTATGCAGGCTGCTGTGTGCTTTTGGATTTCACAGAGTGTCAGGGAGAGGCCTGGGCCTCAGACTCCCACAATCCACCCCCATGAAGCAGTTTGCATTGACTATAGGACAGACATTGCCCTTATAACCTACAGCAACAAAATATTAAGCAACAAAGCACAAAAAGACCAGCACATACTGAGAGTAATCCATTACCAAGTGGTGTCATGGCCAGGTTAAAGAAATAAACTAATTTGACAGAGGATCATTAGACAAATATTCAATATTTTGTAGATAGACTAAATTTTACCCAACTTTGACCACATAAATAAATTTCCTTTTCCAAAAAGTTTCTGCAACCTACCATATCTATTCAGGTTTTTTCCTATGTTTTCTTTTTTCTCATTCTGAAACAGCCAGTCATTTAGGGCAAAACTACTTTCTTTTACTTTTTAATAAAAACCCATCATTTATACCTTTCATACTTAAGTTACCAAAAATTTTTGGAAACTATTTTCAAGCAAACATATTACAACATACAATTACCATCAAAATAAAACTTGTTTGAATAATGCTAAATACTTAAAACACTTTAGTTAATGCATTATTAAAACAGTAATATAAAATTTTTAACAAGAATTAATGGCACATGTAGGCATTAAACTGGATGGCTGTGTGGTTAAACAAGCTAAGTTTTTATTAGTAGATTGAAGAGGTCCAGGTGAGGGAGTACCATGAGGGGGTTGCGAATGCTGTATTTTCTCTCCCTGCAGTGGCAGGAAGCCCTTTCAGGGTCAGATCCACAGTCAGCTTGAGGCATAATTAATTTTTATGAAGTTATGTATCTAGCTCCCTGGGGATTGGTAATACAAATACGTTTTGGCATTTTATGTAGAAACTGCTGCTTAATGTTTACATTTTATGTAATTCTAATACCTCAAGGGCTTAGGAGTCTCAACAAGCATGGGTGCATGGGCGAGGGCCAGAACCAATTGACCTCATTTTCCCAAGTTTTTAGTGTTTGTGGTGCAGGCAGGAGCAAATAATTATCATTACCTCATTGTAGCTGTAGTTTAGCTAGTCCTTTTACCTGTATTCACAGGGCTTGCATGGGTCCTGCAGTTATCATTTTAATGGGAGTAGGGGCAGAGGCCCTGGTCCTTGAGTTGAGGCTGGTTAAAGTTGTATACAGTTGTCAGGTCCACTACTTATGCTTGTGGTAGGTAGTCCAGATGTTTTCCCACATTTCTTTTACCCACAATGGGTGGCCAAAGATGGCCCATTTTTCTTGTTTCCATGTGGCCTTCCATACTGTTAAGCCTTGGTATACAGTCCATTTGTCAACACAAATGGTTAGTGCATCACCTGGTCCATGGACAATGACCATCTACACAGCTTTTTAAAATATATATATCTTACATTTTTATTAGAAACAGGGTTAAACAGAAGGTTCAGTCATGAGACAATCCTTGGAAAACCATCAAAGTGTCCAGGGCAGTGGCTAAAAGTCTTGTTTCCTCATTTAATTAATCTTAATTATTTTGGAAGAAAGTCTTCAATTTTATAATACTTGAGCTTCATTTTGCAGAGACATTCCATTAGTTATTAATCCAATCTGGAACAGAGCTTTCATTTGGAACCAATTTGTCATGGCAATAAATAATTAGGCATTTAAGAAAAGCCAATTGTTTATTTGACTTAATGTACTCTTACATTTAAGAAACTATGTCTACAGTCTTGAATTGCAGCTTGCTAAAATAGAATAGCTTCTATTTAACAGCAGAAACTTTTGTTTTCATGACAAAATATTCAAACTTTTTATTACATTCATGTTCCAAAATTGTTTAGAGCCATAAGTTCCTCACTGTTTTGTTCATGATGTAACTAAGCAAGTTTTATTACCTGCAAAGATAGAGTTTTTTTTTTTTTGTTTTTTTTTTTTGGCTTTTATAAAAGGGGGTTTATTTGGTTGCACAGTTACAGTCTTAAGGCCATAAAGTGTCCAAGGTAACACATCAGCAATTGGGTACCTTCACTGGAGGACGGCCAATGGTGTCCAGAAAACCTCTGTTAGCTGGGAAGGCACGTGACTGGCATCTGCTCCAAAGTTCTGGTTTCAAAATGGTTTTCTCCCAGGATGTTCCTCTCTAGGCTGCAGTTCCTCAAAAATGTCACTCTTAGTTGCACTTGGGATATTTGTCCTCTCTTAGCTTCTCCCGAGCAAGAGTCTGCTTTCAACAACCGTCTTCAAACTGTCTCTCATCTGCAGCTCCTGTGCTTCCTTCAAAGTGTCCCTCTTGGCTGTAGCTCCACTTCAAAACATCACTCACAGCTGCACTGAGTTCCTTCTGTTATGTCAGCTCATTTATATGGCTCCACTGATCAACTTAGACCCACCCTGAGTGGGTGGAACAACACTTCCATGGAAGTTATCTAATCAGAGTCATCACCTACAGCTGGGTGGGGTGCATTCCAAAGAAACACTCAGAATTATAATCTAATCAAAACTGATAACGTCTGCCCACACAAGATTACATCAAAGATAATGGCGTTTGGGGGACACAATATATTCAAACTGGCACAGGCATGAACATCTTCATTGCCAGTGATGCAGACCTGATCACAGGTATCCATTACAATGGGGGAAACACAAGTAATCTCAGGTTAATAAAAATCACTACAGTGTATCAATTATCTCTGCGACTTTGCATGAGTCACTTAATCTCTCTGGCTCTCAGTTTTACCAGCCATAATCAATGAAGTTAGATAAGATCATTTCTAAAGGACCTCTCTCTTTCTAATTTCATAGTTTCACATAATACAGGCCAAGGTCAGATTTTATTACATTCTAACAGTGAATTTCTGAGTCTGAAAGATGTTTAGCATTTCAGAGATATTCTCATGAAATCATTCAAATGATGCCAATTTTGATGTAAAGTGGTATCTAAAATACTTTTAGTTCTTGTACTTAGCAGTCACTGTGGAAAGGGGGGCTCAAAAATCTGTATATATATTTTTCTCCTTGGACTGGATTTTCAAAAAATGCTAGTTTTAATTATTTTGAAAAAAAAAAAAAGTGAGACAGGAACAATGTGGACAGTGGATCCTAGGATATACGTGTGCTCAGCTTTAGTAAATTTATTGAAAAGATCTCTTTTTCCCCACTGAATTACAGTGGCATTTTTCTCATAAGTCATGTGGCTGGAAATGTGGAGTGAGGATCTGCCAGGGCAGAGGAGCCCATATATCCAAAGATAAATGCAGGAGAAGATGTACCCAGGATCTCTGCTCCTATCATGGAGGTGGGAGCCTGGCAGAGAACTGCCATAAAAGTGTGCTGACTTAAAAGTGTGCTTTGTCAGTATCCCAAGGCATACAACCACCCTACAAAAAGTTTGAAAAATAGAGGAGAAAAAAAGTCATCATGCCATTCCCCACTAATAATAGCTATTATTTGAGGGGAATTTTTCATTCCAGTCTTTTATAGGCCTTCATTTCCATAGTTGTAAATATAATATACATATAATTTTGTATTCTGATTATTTTATTGAACATTATATTACTTAAATGTCAATGCCATTTATCATTGTAACTATACTGCTTTTCTTTTAGTAAGACTAAACAGAAACTGAGGGGAAAAACTATTTCCAACCTGCTTCATTCCTTCCTATTACCAACAGGCCCCTACAGGTATTACAATGTGCCACCTCTGATCTTAGAGGCATTTAATTTGGCTATCATTTGTGACCACACAGTAACTTGTAGAGCTGAGGTATCTGTGTATCACAGCAGTCCTAGTGCCAGTGTGTGATGTGCCTGTAGCTGAGACAACGTATTAACGGCCAAACTTCATTATTAAAGGTAGTGATATTTACTCCCTCTAGTGATGGAATGAAATACCAGATTCTTTTCAATTCTTCCCACCAAACTAGATTCCAAATAATAATTATTTGTAGAGAAGATGACAAAGAGTGTTGGTATGTTAAATACTAGAATGAATGGCCTGGACTGGATGAATTTTAATCCAATTGCTCAAATTCTAGCAGTAACAGTTAAAGGAGAAAGTAAAACATAGTCTTTGGTACTGGGAACCCAGCTTGTTAAGAAAAATAAACTTCTAAGCAAGCTCTCATAACTCATTCTGTGAAGATGGTACCATTAATAAAGGAAGAATATCTTAGAAATCTTACATTTGATATTTTGTGTCAATTCTAGGACAATATCTATTGAAAAAACGCCTGCTATTCTACCATAACTTTTGTATTTCTGCAGAAATGTAATGACTCAATCCTGGCATTAAAATCTTCACATGACAATGGGAGCTGTAAAAATCTGATTGTAAAGATGTGATAAAGTGGTAAGCTAGTTATCACAAATATCCGAAAGTCATATAAGTCTTTGGTGGGGAAGGGGCATAAACCATAGCATATTTACAAGTTGATTAAACGATTGAAAAGCAGATTTCAGGATTTAACTATCAATGTCTAATTCACTCAGATTTACCCAGACCTACCGTGCATACTGAAAGAGATTAAAGACCCAGAAACAAAACTTGACTCTGAAAGCTGGTATCAGTTTTTTAAAATCTTACAACTTAGAAACAATGAAAAACAAAGCTTTAATCTTTGCTGATTTACCTTGGTCTAAGGGCCATAGGAGGTGAGCCCATGGTTCCTTGCCCTATAACTCTCACCCCTAACAGGCCAAAAGGATAAAAGGTCCTTAACCTGGGGCCCAGGGACTGACTAAAACTATAAGTAAAGTGTGTGAATCAGTGTGTGCATCAATGCACATGTGCATTTTGTGTGTGTGTGACTTTTGGCAGCTCTCTTCAGTCTCTCGAAAGAGTCCAAGACCCACAAAAAGTTAAGAATCACTGCCATAAGTCAATCTTCAAATTCAGTGCAAATGGAGCTAAACAGACATTACTCAACAGCATTCTTCCTTTCCTCTTGTCCTTACCTGTCAATTGCTGTGCTCTAGTAAGTCAGCTTTGTCATAACAAAGCTTTATTAAAAAGAAAGCTGATACTGGAGCTTCCATGTATTCTTTTTTTTTTTTTTTTTTTTTTTTCATTTTATTGAGATATATTCACATACCACGCAGTCATACAAAACAAATTGTACTTTCGATTGTTTACAGTACCATTACATAGTTGTACATTCATCACCTAAATCAATCCCTGACACCTTCATTAGCACACACACAAAAATAACAAGAATAATAATTAGAGTGAAAAAGAGCAATTGAAGTAAAAAAGAACACTGGGTACCTTTGTCTGTTTGTTTCCTTCCCCTACTTTTCTACACATCCATCCATAAACTAGACAAAGTGGTGTTTGGTCCTTATGGCTTTCCCAATCCCATTGTCACCCCTCATAAGCTACATTTTATACAACTGTCTTCGAGATTCATGGGTTCTGGGTTGTAGTTTGATAGTTTCAGGTATCCACCACCAGCTACCCCAATTCTTTAGAACCTAAAAAGGGTTGTATAAAGTGTGCATAAGAGTGCCCACCAGAGTGACCTCTCGGCTCCTTTTGGAATCTCTCTGCCACTGAAGCTTATTTCATTTCCTTTCACATCCCCCTTTTGGTCAAGAAGATGTTCTCCGTCCCACGGTGCCAGGTCTACATTCCTCCCTGGGAGTCATATTCCACGTTGCCAGGGAGATTCACTTCCCTGGGTGTCTGATCCCACGTAGGGGGGAGGGCAGTGATTTCACCTTTCAAGTTGGCTTAGCCAGAGAGAGAGGGCCACATCTGAGCAACAAAGAGGCATTCAGGAGGAGACTCTTAGGCACAAATACAGGGAGGCCTAGCCTCTCCTTTGCAGCAACCGTCTTCCCAAGGGTAAAACTTATGGTAGAGGGCTCAACCCATCAAACCACCAGTCCCCTATGTCTGTGGTCATGTTAGCAACCATGGAGGTGGGGTAGGCGAATACCCCTGCATTCTCCACAGGCTCCTCAAGGGGGCACTAAATCTTTTTTTTTTTTTTTTTCCCCTTGTTTGTCTTTTTTCTTTTTTTTTTTTTTTTTTTTAACTTTCCCTTCTTTTTTCAAATCACCTGTATGAAAAAAAAAGTTAAAAAGAAAACAAACATACAATAAAAGAGCATTTCAAAGAGACCATAGCAAGGGAGTAAGAAAAAGACAACTAACCTAAGATAACTGCTTAACTTCCAACATGTTCCTACTTTACCCCAAGAAAGTTACATAATATAGCAACATTTCAGTGAACTTGTTCCTACTACAACCATCAGAAATTAACAGACCATAGTCATTTCTGGGCATCCCCAGAACGTTAAATAGCTTATCTGTTCTTCCTGGATTATTGTTCCCCCTTCCTTAATTGCTCTCTACTGCTAGTTCCCCTACATTCTACATTATAAACCATTTGTTTTACATTTTTCAAAGTTCACATTAGTGGTAGCATATAATATTTCTCTTTTTGTGCCTGGCTTATTTCGCTCAGCATTATGTCTTCAAGGTTCATCCATGTTGTCATATGTTTCACCAGATCGTTCCTTCTTACTGCCGCGTAGTATTCCATCGTGTGTATATACCACATTTTATTTATCCACTCATCTGTTGAAGGACATTTGGGTTGTTTCCATCTCTTGGCAATTGTGAATAATGCTGCTATGAACATTGGCGTGCAGATATCTGTTCGTGTCACTGCTTTCCGATCTTCCGGGTATATACCGAGGAGTGCAATCGCTGGATCGAATGGTAGCTCTATATCTAGTTTTCTAAGGAACTGCCAGACTGACTTCCAGAGTGGCTGAACCATTATACAGTCCCACCAACAATGAATAAGAGTTCCAATTTCTCCACATCCCCTCCAGCATTTGTAGTTTCCTGTTTGTTTAATGGCAGCCATTCTAACCGGTGTTAGATGGTATCTCATTGTGGTCTTAATTTGCATCTCTCTAATAGCTAGTGAAGCTGAACATTTTTTCATGTGTTTCTTGGTCATTTGTATTTCCTCTTCAGAGAACTGTCTTTTCATATCTTTTGCCCATTTTATAATTGGGCTGTCTGTACTATTGTCATTGAGTTGTAGGATTTCTTTGTATATGCAAGATATCAGTCTTTTGTCAGATACATGGTTTCCAAAAATTTTTTCCCATTGAGTTGGCTGCCTCTTTACCTTTTTGAGAAATTCCTTTGAGGTGCAGAAACTTCTAAGCTTGAGGAGTTCCCATTTATCTATTTTCTCTTTTGTTGCTTGTGCTTTGGGTGTAAAGTCTAGGAAGTGGCCTCCTAATACAAGGTCTTGAAGATGTTTTCCTACATTATCTTCTAGGAGTTTTATGGTACTTTCTTTTATATTGAGATCTTTGGTCCATTTTGAGTTAATTTTTGTGTAGGGGGTGAGGTAGGGGTCCTCTTTCATTCTTTTGGATATGGATATCCAACTCTCCCAGCCCCATTTGTTGAAAAGACCATTATGGCTCAGTTCGGTGACTTTGGGGGCCTTATCAAAGATCAGTCGGCCATAGATCTGAGGGTCTATCTCTGAATTCTCAATTCGATTCCATTGATCTATATGTCTATCTTTGTGCCAGTACCATGCTGTCTTGGCAACTGTGGCTTTATAATAAGCTTCAAAGTCAGGGAGTGTAAGTCCTCCCACTACGTTTTTCTTTTTTAGAGTGTCTTTAGCAATTCGAGGCATCTTCCCTTTCCAAATAAATTTGATAACTAGCTTTTCCAAGTCTGCAAAGTAGGTTGTTGGAATTTTGATTGGGATTGCATTGAATCTGTAGATGAGTTTGGGTAGAATTGACATCTTAATGACATTTAGCCTTCCTATCCATGAACATGGAATATTTTTCCATCTTTTAAGGTCCCCTTCTATTTCTTTTAGTAGAGTTATGTAGTTTTCTTTGTATAGGTCTTTTACATCTTTGGTTAAGTTGATTCCTAGGTACTTGATTTTTTTAGTTGCTATTGAAAATGGTATCTTTTTCTTGAGTGTCTCTTCAGTTTGTTCATTTCTAGCATATAGAAACATTACTGACTTATGTGCATTAATCTTGTATCCCGCTACTTTGCTAAATTTGTTTATTAGCTCTAGTAGGTGTATCGTTGATTTCTCAGGGTTTTCTAGATATAAGATCATATCATCTGCAAACAATGACAGTTTTACTTCTTCTTTTCCAATTTGGATGCCTTTTATTTCTTTGTCTTGCTGGATTGCCCTGGCTAGCACTTCCAGCACAATGTTGAATAACAGTGGTGACAGCGGGCATCCTTGTCTTGTTCCTGATCTTAGAGGGAAGGCTTTCAGTCTCTCACCATTGAGTACTATGCTGGCTGTGGGTTTTTCATATATGCTCTTTATCATGTTGAGGAAGTTTCCTTCAATTCCTACCTTTTGAAGTGTTTTTATCAAAAAGGGATGTTGGATTTTGTCAAATGCTTTTTCAGCATCTATTGAGATGATCAATTGATTTTTCCCTTTCGAGTTTTTTAATGTGTTGTAATACATTGATTGTTTTTCTTATGTTGAACCATCCTTGCATGCCTGGAATGAACCCCACTTGGTCATGGTGTATGATTTTTTTAATGTGTCTTTGGATTCGATTTGCAAGTATTTTGTTGAGGATTTTTGCATCTATATTCATTAGGGAGATTGGCTGGTAGTTTTCCTTTTTTGTAGCATCTTTGCCTGGTTTTGGTATTAGATTGATGTTAGCTTCATAAAATGAGTTAGGTAGTGTTCCATTTTTTTCAATGTTTTGAAAGAGTTTGAGTAAGATTGGTGTCAGTTCTTTCTGGAAAGTTTGGTAGAATTCCCCTGTGAAGCCATCTGGCCCTGGGCATTTATTTGTGGGAAGATTTTTGATGACTGATTGGATCTCTTTGCTTGTGATGGGTTGGTTGAGGTCTTCTATTTCTTCTCTGGTCAGTCTAGGTTGTTCATATGTTTCCAGGAAATTGTCCATTTCCTCTACATTATCCAGTTTGTTGCCATACAGTTGTTCATAATATCCTCTTATAATTTTTTTAATTTCTTCAGGATCTGCAGTTATGTCACCTTTTTCATTCATTATTTTGTTTATATGGGTCTTCTCTCTTTTTGATTTTGTCAGTCTAGCTAGGGGCTTGTCAATCTTGTTGATCTTCTCAAAGAACCAACTTTTGGTGATATTTATCCTTTCTATTGTTTTTTTGTTCTCTATGTCATTTATTTCTGCTTTAATCCTTGTTATTTCTTTTCTTCTACTTGGTTTAGGATTGGTTTGCTGTTCATTTTCTAGCTTCTTCAGTTGATCCATTAGTTCTTTGATTTTGGCTCTTTCTTCCTTTTTAATATATGCGTTTAGTGCTATAAATTTCCCCCTTAGCACTGCTTTTGCTGCATCCCATAGGTTTTGGTATGTTGTGTTCTCATTTTCATTCGTCTCTATATATTTAGCAATTTCTCTTGCTATTTCTTCTTTAACCCACTGATTGTTTAGGAGTGTGTTGTTTAACCTCCAGGTATTTGTGAATTTTCTAAGTCTCTGATGGTTATTGACTTCTAATTGTATTCCATTGTGGTCAGAGAATGTGCTTTGAATAATTTCAATCTTTTTAAATTTATTGAGGCTTGTTTTATGTCCCAGCATATGATCTATTCTGGAGAAAGTTCCGTGAGCACTAGAAAAGTATGTGTATCCTGGTGATTTGGGATGTAATGTCCTGTAGATGTCTGTTAAATCTAATTCATTTATCAGATTGTTTAGGTTTTCAATTTCCTTATTGGTCTTCTGTCTGGTTGATCTATCTATAGGAGAGAGTGATGTGTTGAAGTCTCCCACAATTATTGTGGAAACATCAATTGCTTCCTTTAGTTTTGCCAATGTTTCTCTCATGTATTTTGTGGCACCTTGATTGGGTGCATAGACATTTACGATTGTTATTTCTTCTTGCTGAATTGCCCCTTTTATTAGTATGTAGTGGCCTTCTTTGTCTCTCAAAACATCCCTGCATTTGAAGTCTATTTTATCTGAGATTAATATTGCTACACCTGCTTTCTTTTGGCTGTAGCTTGCATGAAATATTTTTTTCCATCCTTTCACTTTCAATTTCTTTGTGTCCCTGTGTCTAAGATGAGTCTCTTGTATGCAACATATTGATGGTTCATTTTTTTTGATCCATTCTGCGAATCTATATCTTTTAATTGGGGAGTTTAATCCATTTACATTCAACGTTAAAACCGTGAAGGCATTTCTTGAATCGGCCATCTTATCCTTTGGGTTATGTTTGCCATATTTTTCCCTCTCTCTATTAATATCCTTTATTGTACCCATACCGAATCTCTTTAGTACTGAACCTTTCTCCAAGTCTCTCTGTCCTGTCTTTGTTTCTCTGTCTGTAGGGCTCCCTTTAGTATCTCCAGTAGGGCAGGTCTCTTGTTAGCAAATTCTCTCAGCATTTCTTTGTCTGTGAAAAATTTAAGCTCTCCCTCAAATTTGAAGGAGAGCTTTGCTGGATAAAGTATTCTTGGCTGGAAATTCCTCTCTCTCAGAATTTTAAATATATCGTGCCATTGCCTTCTCGCCTCCATGGTGGCTGCTGAGTAGTCACTACTTAGTCTTATGCTGTTTCCTTTGTATGTGGTGAATTGCTTTTCTCTTGCTGCTTTCAGAACTTGCTCCTTCTCTTCTATGTTTGACAGTGTGATCAGTATATGTCTCGGAGTGGGTTTTTTTGGATTTATTCTATTTGGAGTTCGCTGAGCATTTATGATTTGTGTATTTATGTTGTTTAGAAGATTTGGGAAGTTTTCCCCAACAATTTCTTTGAATACTCTTCCTAGACCTTTACCCTTTTCTTCCCCTTCTGGGACACCAATGAGTCTTATATTCGGACGCTTCATATTATCTATCATATCCCTGAGGTCCATTTCGAGTTTTTCAATTTTTTTCCCCATTCTTTCTTTTATGCTTTCATTTTCCATTCTGTCATCTTCCAGGTCACTGATTCGTTGTTCAACTTCCTCTAGTCTTGTACTATGAGTGTCCAGAATCTTTTTAATTTGGTCAACAGTTTCTTTAATTTCCATAAGATCATCCATTTTTTTATTTAGTCTTGCAATGTCTTCTTTATGCTCTTCTAGGGTCTTCTTGATTTCCTTCATATCCCGTACTAGGGTCTCATTGTTCATCTTTAGTTCTTTGAGTAGCTGCTCTAGGTGTGTCTCTTCTGGTCTTTTGATTTGGGTGCTTGGGCTTGGGTTATCCATATCGTCTGGTTTTTTCATATGCTTTATAATTTTCTGTTGTTTTTGGCCTCGTGGCATTTGCTGTCCTTGATAGGGTTCTTTTAGGGTTTGTAGACCAGTTGAAGTCCTTATCTCTAGTTTATCAGATCTACAGCTTCGTGGAGTACACTTTCTCTAACTAACCAGCAGGTGGCGTCCACGAGCCACCTGTTCTCCACAAGCCAGATCTCCCCTGCTTAGCCTTTTTGGTGAGTGGGGGAGTGAGTCTTGTGGGGCCCAATTGGTGTCCCAAGCTTGCGTGTGTAGTTGGTGTTGCCTGCCCTGTATGTGGGGCGTGTTTCTGGGCAGTCGGGGAGGGGGGGTGGCCCTAACAATCAAATCTCCCTGATGATCCTAGAGTTTTAAAGCTACTGCAATAGTCTAATCCTTCAGTTCAGTCCTGCCACAGTTTGTCTCTGCCACTGACCCACAAGTCTTTGGTATTGGCGTATGGCTCCTGAGACTTGCAAGTGGGCCCCTCTTCCAGGCTGTGCACCCCGGGTCCTCTGTTGAGGGATGACTGTGCTATGTCACAGGTGAGTGCCGTCCCCCCAGGGCAGTTCTGGGCTGCTGGGCTGTGTTGGGAGGCTCCCAGTCTGCTCAAATGATGGCTGAATGGGGCTCTGTTAATTCACACTGCTCCCCCTTCCCAGCTCTGGGACATTCAGCTGAGGTTGCAGGGAAGGCTAATGTCCACGCCCAGTTTTGTGGTGTGTGCCTGTTATTTGAAGCACTTCCGTCACACTGGGTTGTCTGGGGCAGCTCTGGGCTATGGGGCTGGCGATGGGCAGGAGTGTTTCCTGTCCACCAGAATGGTGGCTGTGAGCGGACACCCCCCTTTTCTTGGGAAGTTGTGTTGTTTAGTGAATTTTCTCAGCCACTGGATTATTGCCTTTTGTCTCAGAGCTCTCTTATTTCTGCTCTTGACTTGACGTGCCCAAATTTCAATTCTTTGAAGCTTTCTGTATTGAGCTTCTTAGAGTAATTGTTTTAGAAAAAGCAAAAAGGATTTAAAAAAAAAAAAAAAAAAAAAAAAAAAAAAAAAACGGCCCTCCTCAGAGATCTAATGGGTTATTGAAATGCTAATAGACAAAGCAACCAGGGCCATTAAGGAAAGGTGCCCTGGGCAGAGAGATCAGCCTTGCTTCGGGATTTGCATATGCGCCTCAAGGCCTGATGTCCGCCCTTCCCCTTTCTGTGTTCACCAGAACTCCAAAAATCCTCTGCTTTTACTTTGGAGCTTCTCGTGTTGTTTTCCTTCTATGCCCGTCTCCTCTCTGCTGGGCTGGCTGCTCTCAGAGTCTCTGGTGTCTGGCCTCAGTCTATCTATGGTTGGAGTTTGAATCAGTAGAATGAGTTTCCGATGAGAGCAGCCACTGCAATTCTCCCTTCTCCTTCCTGGAGCTGACAGCCCCTCCTCCCCCGGGACTGAGCCTGGCAGGGAGGGGCGCGGGTCCCCTGGCCGCAAAAACTTACAGATTTCGCTGATCTCAGCAGTTCCACGTTTTCATGAGTGTTGTATGAAGTATGCCCAAAGACAGATTGCTCTGTGGTGTCCAGTCCACGCAGTTCCTGGCTTTTTACCTACTTTCCTGGAGGAGTAACTAAAACATACAGCTCACCAGTCTGCCATCTTGCCCCGCCTCCAGATAGAGTTTTACTATAATACAATACATGATTTAGAGTTCAAGATCAAATACCAGAAGCTGAGAATCCTTTAAACATGCCTTATGAAAAGGAGTGGCTTATTTTTCAATGGCAAAAAAGCAAAACAAAACAAAACCAACAAAAGGACCTTTTGGCTTAGAATTAGAAAATTATTAGTTTACTTAATTAAAAGTTAACTGTGGAGGGAGAGGCAAGATGGTGGCATAGAGAAGAGTAGAAATTAGTTAGTCCCCTGGAGCAACTACTACAATGACCAGGAACAAGTAGCAAATAATTTGGAGTAACTGATGGGGGACAACCATGACTTTCCACACATCATACAAAAACATGGATTGGGAGGAATGTCTGAGACCACAGCATAAAATCTGTAAGTAAAAACTGTGTAACTGTGCTGGGAGCCCCCTCTCTCCCTATGGCAGGCTGAGCTACAAAACCTTGCTGTGGTCAAAAGCAGCATTCCTAGAGCAAGCAAATATAGCTCAACCTAGCTCCAACTGGGGTTTTAATTAACAAATGTTCCCCTGCTGAATACAAGCTACAAGCAGACAGAGGCTTTTAGTGGCAACTGACCTTAAGTAACCAGAAGAAGACACCTCTGTCCTGGGACAGGGAGCCTGTAAAGTCAGGATTACCTCTGGCCAACAGGTGAAACTGGGGGGCCATTGACTTGCTCCGAAGGGGGGTTTTCTGTCCCTTTCTCTTTCTCTCTCAACCTGAGAGGCTCAGAGGAGACAGCCTCAGTCATTTTCAGTTTGCAGCACTCTGACCCAGACAGGAGTGGAGATAACAGAGTCAGAGAGACAAGGGAACTATTCAAATGCAGATGATAACTCCCTAGGGGGTGTATCTTTCCTAAGAGGAAGGAGGTGGGGCCCAGCTATACTACTCATCTTCCCTTCAGAACCAGACCCCAGAGACTGGGGGAAAACAGCCAAAACAGAAACTAAGTGGGCCATGCTTCATTACACCAGTCAGGAGTAACAGGCTGACATGAACCACCTGCTGGGCAGGTTAGGGAAAGCACAATGCATAGAGACCTCACAGGAAAGTCTTCCAATCTCTGAGAAAAACCTGCAGGGAGACTTGAAACTGATATAACTCCATTCTGAGATCTGAGATCTGAACCCATTCTGGTCTTGGAAAATCTGATTGGAGTAACCAAGTAAATCAGATGTCTAGACAACAGAAAACTACAATCTACACCAAGGTAAAATGGAGATACAGCTGAATGAAAGGAACAAACTTACACCTCAATCAAGATACAGTTGAAATATTGTTTCACTTTAGTGAAACAATCTATTAAAGATTTTCAAAGAAATATGCTAAATTGAATCACAAACCAAATCAATGAGTTCAAGAAAGATATGGCAAAAGAGATGAAAAATATGAAGAAAACACTGGGTGAAGATAAAGTAGAAACTGAAAGTTTGAAAAAACAACTGGCAGAATCTATGGAAATGAAGGGGAAAACACAAGCGATGAAAAACATAATGGGGACACACCACAACAGATCTCAAGAGGCAGAAGAAAACACTCAGGAACTGGAGAACAAGATACCTAAGATCCTACACACAAAATAACAGATAGGGGAAAGAATGGAAAAATATGAGTCACATCCCAGAGATTTGAATGACATGAAGTGCATGAATTTACATGTCATGAGTGTCCCAGTAGGATAAGAGAAGGGAAAAGGGGCAGAAGCAATAATAGAAGAAATAGTCAATGAAAATTTCCCATCTCTTATGAAAGATATAAAATTAAAGATCCAAGAAGTACAGCAAACCACAAACAATAGATCTGAATGGACTTATGCCAAGACACTTAATAATCAGATTATCAAACATCAAAGACAGAGAGAATCTTGAAAGGAGCAAGAGAAAAGTGCTCCATCACATACAAAGGAAGCTTGATAAGACTGTGTGTGGATTTCTCAGCAGAAACCATGGAGGCAAGAAGGAAGTTGTGTGATTTATTTGAAGAGAAAAACCACCAACCAAGAATCCTGTATCTGGCAAAACTGTCCTTCAAATATGAGGGAGAGTTTAAAATATTCTCTGACAAACAGACAATGAGAGAGTTTGTGAACAAGATACCCACACTACAGGAAATAATAAAGGGAGCACTACAGACAGATAGGAAGAGACAGGAGTGAGACATTTGGAACACAATTTTGGGTGATGTTAGCATAGCAATGTGAGAAGACTGAACAAAGATGACTGTGAGTATGGTTGAAAGAGGAAGGTTAAGAGCTTGTGGGATACCAGAAATAAAGATGAAAGATAAAGACTGGGACTCTATAACTCAGTGAAACCTACAGTGTTCAACAATTGTGATAAAATGTACAAATTTGTTTTTACATGAGGGAGAACAAATGAATGTCAAACTTGCCAGATGTTAAAAATAGGGTGGTGGTGTGGAAAAATACAATCAATGCAAACTAGACACCATACTTAACAAAAACATTGTATTATGCTTCCTTTAATGTAACAAAGGCAATATACCAAAGCCAAATGCCTATAACAGGAGAACTTAAGGAAGGGGAATGAGACTCTTGGCATTGCTGATGTTGCCTGACCCTTTTTTTTTCTGCTTTATATTAACTCTATCTTTCCTTTCGTTGTGTTTGGCTGTCATTTTTTTTCTTTCTTTGCCTTTTTCTTCTGTCTCTCTACCTTCTTTGACTCTTCCTCCTTCTTTGTGGAAGAAATGGAGAGGTCCTTATATAGATAGTGGTGGTGGTGGTGAATACATAAATATGTGACTATAAAAAATGTTAACTGAATAATCAACAACCTAAGAAATGAAACCAATTCTAATCTCCTGTCTAGTAATTTAGACATTTGTGTCTATAAACAATCACACATACATATGATGATAGTCAAAGTACAATGATTTTGAAAATGATTAGAGAACTCATCAGACTGTGTTAGCAAATAGTTTACAGGAGGACTAACACAACTGTTTTAAACAAATACTTTTTCTGTTGTCTGTGGACCTAGTTAAAAAGAACTGGGGATAATTAATTATTATAAAAGTTCCAAATTTCTAAGATGCATCTTCTAGATTGGCATCAGCAAACCAAAGAATCAGCTGGCCTGTTTTAGTTTAGTAACACAGCTATTTTCTTTCATTTACAATTGTCTATGCCTGTTTTTATACTACAATGGCAGAGTTGAGTAGTTATTGTAGACATGATATGGCCCACAAAGTGTAAATAATTTGCTATCTAGCCTTTTATGGAAAACATTTGCTGATCTCTGTTCTAGATGCTTGCTAGGTAAAAATTGTCTTAAGTGTAGTGCTTTTGGAGAACAAAGTTCAATAGTTATCAAAAATGGAATAAAATGAGATAATATGTAGAGGAAATACACAAATGTTCATTTAGAATATAACTCATAAGATAAAATTGGCAGAAGATTATTTCTAAAACAAATATTTAATATTATAAAGAACTCAGTTTTACAGGAAAGGCTTTTAAATAACACATACTTATTTTTGCCATTAAATTGATAATTTAACAAAGCTGCCAAAAATCCAGAAAGCAGTTCTAAGAAACTAAAAGGAAAACATAACATTGGAAATTTTCTTAAGCTTTCCACTGTAATGGACATATTTAAATGTTCTCTTTAACAACATGTCTGTCAGTCTTCAGTTGGAAACACTTTGCAGAACCTGTACTGAGGACAGTAGAGTACGGGCAAGGCAGAGAGAGGAACTTGGATGTAGTTTTCCAAGCTGTCTTCCTGAAATACCACACTAGTGGATGGAATTTTTATTGCACATCTCCAGAACAAGATCCATAGTCCTTTCACTGAAGTTTATTTTGCAGGTAATATGAAAAGGTTCTTTAGGTTTACAGTATCTGGGATTGCCTCCAAAGACAACCTAACATCTCCATAACCTGGAGCCATTCTTTCAAGTTGGCTGGTCTGTAACCTTCCCCTTTCACCCAGATTTGTTTTCCATACTATATCCAATTTTCCAAATATGGTTACTCCCTTAATGATGCCTGCCTTTTCTGCAAACTCCTTCTTGGGCTTTAGGCAGTTTAATAATGGCATGTATCCATTGGCTGAAAATAGGCTCTTGACCCAAATGTACGTTCACACTCTCCAGCTTGGTTGACAGAATTTAGCTCTGCTACATTGTACATTATAGATGGCTCCAATGAAACCTCCATAAACTTGGGTGATGTAATATTCTTAATCTGAGCTTTGAGAAATATTTCATCAGTCATGGAACTGAGGACACTTTCTGTATTGTAATATTTGGTTTTCACATCCAATGGCTTGAGAACCTGAAATTTGAAGAATTTTCTAAAATAAATGTTTTCTCCATTCTGAGTAAACCCACTGCACACAGAAAGATGTGTGTTCCAATTTCCTTTACTTCATGATGTGTGACATCATCAATCAAAAATAAGGTTTAAATTCTGCCACTGCAGCTTTGGAGGCTGAAAAATTTAAATGTATGTCCTTTATGACTTTGTTGTTATCAATTTTGAATGCTGATATAACTGGAAATGGTCTCTCCCCCAAATATATTCCCTAAATTCTGTGGTAAAGTGAACATTTCTCCCAAGTTAAAATTTCTGCACCATTAACGGTTGAAGGATCATCTCTCATGAGTTTGATAGAGAGATATCCAGGTAAGTCTTTCTCTTCACAGGTCACCAGAATATTGGTGAATAAAGTAGGCTTAGTCAACCACATCACTTTCAGTGCCAGCAGGTGCTCCTGTTTGGGGGGGATTCACTCCTATTTTGACTGGCACTATGGATCCACTATCTCTGGGGGCTGACGAGGTTCAGCCTGGCCCAGAAGGAAACAGGAAAGCACACATTCTGGAAGGCCTAGTATCAAACACTTCCAACAGCTTCTCTGCCAGTGGTGCCTTAAATTCCCCTTCTACTATATACTTTTTTTTTATTCATTTTATTGAGAGATATTCACATACCATGCAGTTATAAAAAACAAAGCATACATTCAATTGTTTGCCGTGCCATTATATAGTTGCGCATTCATCACCAAAATTAATCTTTGACATTTTCATTATCACACACACAAAAATAATAAGAATAAAAATTTAAGTGAAAAAGAGCAATTAAAGTAAAAAAGAACACTGGGTGCCTTTTTGTTTTTGTTTTTTATTTTTTTGTTTTGTTTTGTTTCCCTTCCTAAATTTTTCTACTCATCACTCCATAAACTAGACAAAGGGGAGTGTGGTCCATATGACTTTCCCAATCATATTGTCACCCCTCATAAACTATATTTTTTAATTCATATTATTGAGATATATTCACATATCATGCAGTCATGTAAAACAAAGCATATATTTGATTGTTCACAGTACCATTACAAAGTTGTGCATTCATCACCAAAGGCAATCCCTGACACCTCTATTACCACACACACAAAAATAACAAGAATAATAATTAAAGTGAAAAAGAGCAATTAAAGTAAAAAAGAACACTGGGTGCCTTTGTTTGTTTTTTTTCCTTCCCCCGTTTTTCTACTCATCCATCCATAAACTAGACAAAGGGGAGTGTGGCCCCTATGGCTTTCCCAATACCATTTTCACCCCTCATAAGCTGCATTATTTTTTTCAGGGGCAGGGTTCAGTCTGTGTGATTTATTTGCTCCAGCATGGGAAATAAACTGCATGCTCTGTAATTGACTTTCAATGTGTATGCCATATTTTCCAAATCCAAAATTAGAACAGGTGCGGTGCAGACATTTTTCTTTGGGTGAGAAACAATCTGGGATGAGGCTGAAGTTGATTACTTTTTTTAAATTTTATTTTGAAATAAATTCAAAGTTACATGAATAGCTGCAAAAACAACACTAGCCCCATATACAGAATTCCATCATACCCTGACCCCCCCTCCCGATAGCTCAATCCACCAACTTTAACATGCTGTCGCATCTCCCTATCATCCATCTGTCTTCTGAACATATGAGAGTTAGCTGCACACATCCTTGAACATACACTATAATTCACGTATGTACTTCCCATGAACAAGAACATTGTTTTATGTAATTCCATTAAGCACAGCTAAGAAGTATAAGAGATTCAACAATGATATCATGCTTACATTCTATATTTTCTTTTCCTTATGTCTCAACTGTGTCCCTTCGAGCCATCTGTCCTCCACCCTCCAATCCCATCCAAGTTCATCCTTAGCATTCAATTGTCGTCTAGTTAGACTGTCTCTTTTTTCTTTTCCTTTTTTCAATTGTGGAAACATATATACAACCTAAATCTTCTCATTCCACCCCCTCCCTAGCCTTCCATTAGTGGGATTAACCACATTTAGAATGATGTTATGCTCTTTCCCACCATCCATTGCTAGAAATTTCCCTTCACCTCCAACAGCAACCCTACACTCCTTTCTTAACTTCCCATTGCCCCTTCCCCCATTTCTCTTAACCCAAACTCTAATTTCATCTCTATGGTTATATTCTCTGATAATTTCTTTGTGTTTACTGTGGGGCTTAAAATTAACCTCTTAAATCCCTATCAATCTTGTTTTTCTTTGATACCACCTTCACTTCAATAGGGCACATAAACTATGTTCCTATACTCCTTCATTCCCCCACCTTTATATAGTTGTCTAAAATTACATATTTTATATTGGGTTCAAAACCACTGATTTGTCCTTAGAGTTTGTGTATTTTTTATCATGTAGGAAGTAAATAGTGGAGTTACAGTTGAAAAATTATTGACTTCTATTTGTATTCCATTGTGTTTGGAGAATGTTCTTTGAGTATATTCAATTTTTTCTTTTTTTTAATTTCTTGAGGCTTGTTTTATGTCCCAGCTTATGGTCCCTTCTGGAGAAAGATCTGTGATCACTAGAGAAAAATGAGTGTCCTGGTGATTTGGGATGTAAGGTACTATATGTGTCTGTTAAAATTCTCTATATCTCTTTCTCCTGTCTTTGTCTCTCTGTTGGTAGGGCTTCCTTTAGAATCTGAAGTAGGGCAGGTCTTTTATTGGCAAAGTCTCTCAACATTTGTTGGTCTGTGAAAAATTTAAGCACCTCCTCAAATTTGAAGGAGAGTTTTGCTGGATAAAGTATTCTTGGTTGGAAATTTTTCTCTCTCAGAATTTTAAATATGTCATGCCACTGCCTTCTCGCCTCCATAGTGGCCACTGAGTAGTCACTACTTAGTCTTATATTGTTTCCTTTGTATGTGGTGAATTGCTTTTCTCTTGCTGCTTTCAGAACTTGCTCCTTCTCTTCAGTATTTGAGAGTCTGATCAGAATATGTCTTGGGGTGGGTTTATTTGGATTTATTGTATTTGGAGTTCACTGGGCATTTATGCTTTGTGTGTTTATATTGTGTAGAAGGTTGGGGAAGTTTTCCCCAACAATTTCTTTGAATACTCTTTCTAGACCTTTACCCTTCTCTTCCCCTTCTGGGACACCAATGAGTCTTAAGTTTGGACGTTTTATTTTATCTATCGTATCCCTGAGATCTGTTGCGATTTTTTTCAATTTTTTTCTCCATTCTTTCTTTTGTTCTTTCATTTTCTGTTCTGTGGATTTCTAGGACACTGAGATGTTGTTCAGCTTCCTCTAGTCTTGTATTGTGAATATCCAGAGTCTTTTTAATTTGTCCAACAGTTTCTTTTATTTCCATAAGATCTTCTATTTTTTTATTTACTCTTGCAATGTCTTCTTTATGCTCTTCTAGGGTCTTTTTTATGGCGCTTATATCCTGGGCCATGGTCTGCTTGATGTCCTTTAAATCCTTTGCCATGTTTTCATTCTTTGACTGTAGTTCTTTAATTAAATTTGCGAGATATAACATTTCTTCCAAAATCTTGATTTGTGTGTTTGGAGCTGGATTCTCCATATCATCTGGTTTTATCATATGCGTTAAGATTTTCTGTTGTTTTTGGCCTCTTGGCATTTGTTTTGCTTGATAGGGCTCTTTCAAGTTGTATCAAAAAAAAAAAGGGATATCGATCTAATTTTTCAGAGACACAGTTTGGTGATGTACAGTTTCTCTAAGTAACCAGCAGATGGCATCTGTGAGCCACCTATATCCCTCCAGACAGTTCTCACATAGTGAGGGGAAATGATTCTTGTGTGTTCAGTTGGAGAGCTCAGCCTGGGCACGCCGCTGGAGTCACCCACCCTGAATGTGGGGCGCGCGCACGGGTGGCCAGGGAGGAAGGGCAGCTGTCTCTCGGTGTCCTGTAAACCACCGGACTTGGTGTAGCGCCCCTGGGTTCTCCGAGCGGATCCCCCCTCCCAGCCGCGATCCTCCCTCAGCTGAGAGAAAATGCCGTGCTCAAGCTGCATTTTTATACAATTGTCTTCAAGATTCATGGGTTCTGGGTTGTAGTTTGACAGTTTCAGGTATTTACTGCTAGCTACTCCAATTCACTAGAACATAAAAAGGGTTGTCTATATTGTGCATAAGATTGCCTACCAGAGTGACCTCTCAGTTCCTTTTGGAATCCCTCTGCCACTGTAGCTTATTTTGTTGCCTTTCACATCCCCCTTTTCATCAAGCAGATGTTCTCCATCCCATGATGCCAGGTCTAGATGCCTCCTCAGGAGTCATTTTCCATGTTGCCAGGGAGATTCACTCCCCTGGGTGTCTGATCCCACATAGCAGGGAGGAGAGTGACTTCACCTGCCAAGTTAGCTTAGCTAGAGAGAGAGGGCCACATCTGAGCAACAAAGAGGTATTTGGGAGGAGGTTCTTAGGCACAATTATAGGGAGACCTAGCCTCTTTGTTGCACTAACAGTCTTCCCAAGGGCATGTCCTGTGGTAGAGGGCTTAACCCATCAAACCACCAGTCCCCTATATCTGTGAGCACATCAGCAACCATCGAGGTGGGGAAGACCAACATCCCTGCATTCTCCACCAGCTCCTCAAGGGGGCTCTGCATATTTTTTCACTGTTTTTTTTTAATTAACTCTTTTTTTTGAGTCATCTATATTAAAAAAATTTAAAAACATACAATGAAAAACATTTCAAACAAATGATAACAAGGGATTAACAGAAAGACAACTAACCTAAGAAACCTCTTTTATTTCCAACATGTTCCTACTCTACCCCAAGAAAATAACCTAATATAGCAACATTTCTGTGAACTTGTTCCTACCATACCCATTAGAAATTAACAGCCCATAGTCATTCCTGGGCATTCCCAGAATGTTAAATTTACCCACAATAGCTTATCTGTTCTTATTGGGCTATCATTTCCCCTTCCTTAATTGCTCTCTATCACTAGCTCCCCTACATTCTAGATTATAAACTGTTTGTTTTGCATTTTTCAATGTTCACATTAGTGGTAGCATATAATATTTCTCTTTTTGTGCCTGGCTTATTTCACTCAGCATTATGTCTTCAAGGTTCATCCATGTTGTCATATGTTTCACATCATTCCTTCTTACAGCCACATAGTATTCCATCGTGTATATATACCACATTTTATTTACCCACTCATCTGTTGAAGGACATTTGGGTTGTTTCCATCTCTTGGCAATTGAGAATAATGCTGCTGTGAACATTGGCATGGTTAAATGTTCATGTCGCTGCTTTCAGATCTTCCGGGTATATACCGAGAAGTGCAATTGGTGCATCAAAGGGTAACTCTATATCTAGTTTTCTAAGGAAGTGCCAGACTGACTTCCAGAGTGGCTGAACCATTATACAGTACCACCAACAATGAATAAGAGTTCCAATTTCTCTATATCCCCTACAGCATTTGTAGTTTCCTGTTTGTTTAATGACAGCCATTCTAATTGGTGTGAGATGGTATCTCATTGTAGTCTAAATTTGCATCTCTCTAACAGCTAGTGAAGCTGAACATTATTTCATGTGTGTCTTAGCCATTTGTATTTCCTCTTCAGAGAACTGTCTTTTTATATCTTTTGCCCATTTTATAATTGGGCTGTCTCTACTATTGTCACTGAGTTGTAGGTTTTCTTTATATATGCAAGATACCAGTCTTTTGTCAGATATATGATTTCCAAAAAATTTTTCCCATTGAGTTGGCTGCCTCTTCACCTATTTGACAAATTCCTTTGAGGTGCAGAAACCTCTAAGCTGGAGGAGTTCCCATTTATCTATTTTTAACTTTTGTTGCTTGTGCTTTGGGTGTAACATCTAGGAAATGGCCACCTAATACAAGATCTTGACGATGTTTCCCTATGTTAACTTCTAGGAGTTTTATGATACTGTCTTTTATATTGAGATCTTTGATCCACTTTGAGTTAATTTTTGTGTAGGGTGTGAGATAGGGGTCCTCTTTCATTCTTTTGTATATGGATATCCAACTCTCCCAGCTCCACTTGTTGAAAAGACTGTTCTGTCCCATTTCAGTGGCTTTGGTGGCCTTATCAAAGATCAGTTGGCCATAAATCTGGGGGTCTATCTCTGAGTTATCGATTCAATTCCATTGATCAATATTTCTTTATTTGTGCCAGTACCATGCTGTTTTTACTCATGTGGCTTTATAATAAGCTTGAAAGTCAGGGAGTGTAAGTACTCACACTTTGTTTTTCTTTTTTAGAGTGTTTTTAGAAATTTGAGGCATCTTCCCTTTCCAAATAAATTTGATTACTAGGTTTTCCAAGTCTGCAAAGGAGGTTATTGGAATTTTGATAGGGATTGCATTGAATCTGTAGATGAGTTTGGGTAGAATTGACATCTTACTGACATTTAGCCTTCCTATCCATGAACATGGAATTATTTTTCCATCTTTTAGGGTCCCCTTTGATTTCTTTTATTAGAGTTCTGTAGTTTTCTTTGTATTGGGCTTTTACATCTTTGGTTAAGTTTATTCCTATGTACTTGATTTTCTTAGTTGCTATTGAAAATGGTATATTTTTCCTGAGTGTCTCTTCACTTTGTTCATTTCTACCATATAGAAGCATTACTGATTTATTTGCATTAATCTTTTATCCCACTGCTTTGTTAAATTTGTTTATTAACTCTAGTAGCTGTATCACTGATTTCTCGGGGTTTTCTGATATAAGACCATATCATCTGCAAACAATGACAGTTTTACTTCTTCCTTTCCAATTTGGATGCCTTTTATTTCTTTGTCTTGCTGGAATGCCCTGGCTAGCACCTCCAGCACAATGTTGAATAACAGTGGTGACAGCAGGCATCCTTGTCTTGTTCCTGATCTTAGAGGGAAGGCTTTCAGTCTCTCACCATTGAGTACTATGTTGGCTGTGGGTTTTTCATATATGCTCTTTATCATATTGAGAAAGTTTCCTTCAATATCTACCTTTTGAAGTATTTTTATCAAAAAGGGATGTTGGATTTTGTTGAATGCTCTTTCAGCATCTATTGAGATGACCATTTGATTTTTCTAGTTTGATTTGTTAATGTGTTGTAATACATAGATTGATATCCTTATGTTGAACCATCCTTGAATGAATGGAATGAACCCCACTTGGTCTTGTTGTATGAGTTTTTAATGTGTCTTTGGATTAGATTTGCAAGTATTTTGCTGAGAATTTTTGCCTCTATATTCATTAGGGAGATAAGCCTGTAGATTTCTTTTTTTGTAGCAACTTTGCCTGGTTTTGGTATCTGATTGGTGTTAGCTTCATAAAATGGTTTAGGTAGTGTTCCATTTTATTGGAAGTTTTGAAAGAGTTTAAGTAAGACTGGTATCAGTTCTTCTGGGAAAGGATGGTAGAATTCCACTGTGAAGACATCTGGCCCTGGGCATTTATTTGTGGAAGGCTTTTTGATGACTGACTGGATCTCTTTGCTTGTGATGGGTTGGTTGAGGTCTTCTACTTCTTCTCTGGTCAGTCTAGGTTGTTCATATGTTTCCAGGAAATTGTCCATTTCCTCTATATTATCCAGTTTGTTGGCATACCATAGTTCATAGTATCCTCATAATTTTTTTTTAATTTCTTCAGAATCCACAGTAATGTCACCTTTCTCATTCATTATTTTATTTATATGAGTCTTCTCTCTTTTTGATTTTGTCAGTCTAGCTAGGGGTTTGTCAATCTTGTTGATCTTCTCAAAGAACCAACTTTTGGTGGTATTTAACCTCTCTATTGTTTTTTTTTTGTTTGTTTGTTTGTTCTCTATGCCATTTATTTTTGCTTTAATCCTTGTTATTTCTTTTTTTCTATTTGGTTTAGGATTGGTTTGCTGTTCATTTTCTAGCTTCTTCAGTTGATCAATTAGTTCTTTGATTTGGGCTCTTAATTCCTTTTTAATGTATACTTTTAGTGCTATGAATTTCCCCCCTCATTACTGCTTTTGCTGCATGCCATAGGTTTTGGTGTGTTGTGTTCTCATTTTCATTCATCTCTATATATTTAGCAATTTCTCTTGCTATTTCTTCTTTAACCCACTGATTGTTTAGGAGCATGTTGTTTAGCCTCCGGGTATTTGTGAATTTTCTTAGTCTCTGATGGTTATTGATTTCTAACTATATTCCATTGTGGTCAGAGAATGTGCTTTGAATAATTTCAATTTTTTTTTAATTTATTGAGGCTGGTTTTATGTCCCAGCATATGATCCATTCTGGAAACAACCCCGTGAGCACTAGAGAAGAATGTGCATCCTGGTGATTTGGGTTGCAATGTTCTCTATGTGTCTGTTAAGTCCAATTCATATATCAGATTGTTTAGGTTTTCAGTTTCCTTATTGGTCTTCTGTCTGGTTCATCTATCTATAGGAGACAGTGATGTGTTGAAGTCTCCCACAATTATTGCAGAAACAGCAATTTCTTCCTTATTTTTTCCAGTGTTTCTCTCATGTATTTTGTGGCACCTTGATTGGGAGCATAAACATTTAAGATTGTTATTTCTTCTTGTTGAATTTCCCCTTTCCGTATTATGTAGTGGCCTTCTTTGTCCCTCATAAAGTCCTTGCATCTAACATCTATTTTATCTGAGATTAATATTGCTACTCCTGTTTTCTTTTGGCTGTAGCTTGCATAAAATATTTTTTTCATCCTTTCACTTTCACTTTCTTTGCGTCCCTGTGTCTGAGTCTGTTGTATGCAAAATATTGATGGTTCATTTTTTTTGATCCATTCTGCCAATTTATATCTTTTGATTGGGGAGTTTAATTGATTTACATTCATTGGTTTTACTGTGACGGCATTTCCGGAATCAGCCATCTTATCCTTTGGTTTGTGTTTGTCAGATATATTTTTTCCCTCTCTCTCTTAATGTCCTTTAACTTATCCATACTGAATCTCTTTAGTACTGAATCTTTCTCCACATATCTCTCTCCTTTCTTTGTTTTTTTTTTTGTCATTAGGGCTCCCTTTAGCATCTCAAGTAGGGCAGGTGTCTTGTTAGCAAGTTCTCTCAGCATTTGTCTATGAAAAATTTAAGCTCTCCCTCAAATTTGAAGGAGAGCTTTGCTGGATAAAGAATTCTTGGTTGGCAATTATTCTCTCTCAGAATTTTAAATGTCATGTCACTGCCTTCTCTCCTCCATGGTGGCTGCTGAGTAGTCACTACATAGTCTCATGCTGTTTCCTTTGTATGTGGTGTATTGCTTTTCCCTTGCTGCTTTCAGAACTTTCTCCTTCTCTTCCGTATTTGACAGTGTGATCAGAATATATCTCAGAGTGGGTTCATTTGGATTTATTCTATTTGGAGTTCGCTGGGCACTTATGATTTGTGTATTTATGGTGTTTAGAAGATTTGGGAAGTTTTCCCCAACAATTTCTTTGAACACTCTTGCTAGACCATTACCCTTATCTTCCCCTTCTGGAACACCAATGATTCTTATATTTGGAGGTTTTATAATATCTGTCATATCCCTGCAGTCCATTTCAATTTTTTCAGTTTTTTCCCTGTTCTTTCTTTTGCTCTTTCATTTTCCATTCTGTTGTCCTACAAGTCACTGATTTTCTGTCCAGCTTCCCCTAGTGTTGTACTATGAGTATCCATAATCTTTTTATTTTGGTCTACAGTTACTTTTATTTCCATAAGATTGTCTATTTTTTTATTTACTCTTGTAATTTCTTCTTTATGCTCTCCTAGGATTTCTTCATATCCTTTATATCCTGTGCCATGCTCTTCTTCATGTTCTTTATATCCTGTGCCATGCTTTCATTGTTCATCTTTAGTTCTTTGATTAATTGCTCCAAGTACTATGTCTCCTCTTATCTTTTAATTTGGTTGTTTGGGCTTGGGTTATCCATATCATCTGATTTTTTCATATGCTTTAAATTTTCTGTTGTTTTTGGACTCTTCTCATTTGCTTAACTTGAAAGGGTGCTTTTAGGATATGTAGACCAATTCAAACTCTCATCTCTAATTTGTCAGATCTACAGCTTTGTGGAGTAAACTTTCTCTAATTAACCAGCAGATGGTGTACATGAGTTGCCTATTCCCCCCAGGCCAGTTCTCCCCCACTTTGTCTTTGTGGTAAGCGGTTGTGTGAGTCTTGTGGGTCTAATTGGTGCACCAAGCTTGTGTGTGTAGTTGGTGTTGCCTTCCTTGCATATGGGGCATGTGTCTGGGCAGTTAGGGAGGGGGACACCTTTAATAACCAATTCTCCCAGGTGTTGCTGGAGATTTAAAGCTGCTGCAATAGTCTAATCCTTCAGTTCAGTCTTGCCACAGTTTGTCTCTGTTGCTGACCCGTAAGTGGTTTGTATTGGCATATGGTCCCTGGGACTTGTGAATAGGTCTCTCTTTCAAGTTGTGCACTCCTAGGTCTTCTGCTGAGGGATGACTGTGCTATGTCACAGGTGAGCACCATCCCCCAAGGGAAGTTCTGGGCTGAAGGGCTGTGTAGGTGTGTTCCCAGTCTACTGAAAGGATGGCTGAATGGGGTGAGTTAATTTCCCCCTTTTCACACAGCTCTGCCTTTCCAGCTCTGGGACAATTAGCTGAGGGTGCAAAAAACGATATTGTCCATGCCCAATATTGTGCTGTGTGCATGAGTTGTTGGAAACACTTCCCATCACACTGGGTTGTTTGGGGCTGCTCTGGGCTGTGGTGCTGGGGCCAGGCAGGAGTGTTCCCTGCCCACTGGGAAGATGGCTGTAAGGGGATGCCCCCCTTTTCTTGGGAAGTTGTGGTGTTTAACAAATTTCCTCAGCCAGTGGACTTATTGCCTTGAGCCTCAGAACTCTCTTAGCTCTGTTCTTGTCTGGGCCCAAGTTGCAAGTCTTTGAGGCTTTCTGTAATGGGCTTCTTGGAGTAATTGTTTTAGAAAAAGAGAAAAAGATAAAAAAAAGAGAAGGGCCCTCATTCTAGATCTAATGGGCTATTGAAATGCTAAGAGACAAGGAGATTAGGGCCATTAAGGAACAATCAGGATAGCAGAGAATCTGGCTCTTCAAACAAGGAAACTCACCTTCTGGATTTGCATATGAGCCTGACTCTGTCTGAGCCCTGCCCTTCCCTGTTCTATGTTCACCAGAGCTCCAAAATGTCTCTGCATTCATTTTTGGGTTTTCCTTGCTTCTTTGCTAGCCCTATACTCTCTGCCAGGCTGACTGCTCCTAGATTCTCTGGTGTCTGGTCTCAGTCTATCTATCACTGGAGTTTGGATATCTATCTGAGGTTTCAATAAGAGCTGCAACTGCAGTTCTCCCTCCTCTTTCCCAACACTGATGACCCCTCCTCCCATGGGACTGAGCCTGGTAGGGAGGGTCATGGTTACCCTGGTCATGAGAATGTACAGATTTTGCTGATCTCAGATGTTCCACATTTCTTGAGTGTTGCATGTAGTATGCCCAGAGTCAAATTGCTCTCCAGTGTCCAGTCCACACAGTTCCTGGCTTTTTACCTGCTTCCCTGGAGGAGTAACTAAAACCTATATCCCTTCACTCTGCCGTCTTGCCCTGCCTCTCACCTCTACTGTGTTCTTTAAGGACCAAATTGCTTCTTTTCACAAAAGTCATTCCTTGTCTCATATATATCTATAGATAAAATATTTCTCCATGTTCCAGCTATGCTCTTACATCACCCACACAGCTTTTAATTCAATCCACAAGCAACTTTGCATTGCTGCATTTTCCCACCATATAGTGTCAGTTCTAGGTTGTATGGCTACTGACATCCAGGTGGTCAGCTGCCCAGTTGCTGATCCATCATTATACCAGGTGGGATCAAGTAATACTGCCAGTTCCATTGATTATGGTCACAAAGATAACTACCTCAAGAGGATCAGCAAGGAGGGGCAACTGTTGTTCTTCCACATAGGAAACAGGTCCTAAAATATTGTGCTTCTCTGCACCTAAATGGCTGCTGTTAATGACACTGTGCTTTAGCAGCTAAATTTTACACTTGCTTAGAGTGCTAGGCTGAACACTTCCTGAATGGGGTTGTGATGGTTGGGTTCATGTGTCAACTTGGCTAGGTGGCCTAGATGTCTGGTCAAGCGGGCACTGGCATGATGATTGCTGTGAGGCTATTTGAGGCTGGTTAACAAACCAACAGGCTGGTTTGTCGGATCATCAGTCAATTGACTGCAGCTGACTGATGACTCATCAAGGGGCGTGCTTCCACAGTGAGAGAATGCAATTGGCTGGATTTGGTCTGGGTGATCAGTTGGAGGCTTATAAGCCAGACGGTTAGAGAACCTTCACTTCTTCTTCAGCTGCTCAGTGAAGCTTTTCCTGGGGAGCTCGTCGAAGTTGCCGGTTCGTTTCCTGAGGAGTTCGTCAAAGTTGTCGGTTCATTTCCTGAGGAGTTCATCAAAGTTGTCGGTTCATTTCCTGAGGAGTTCGTCAAAGTTGTCGGTTCATTTCCCGAGGAGTTCGTCGGACGTCTTCCTTGGAGTTGACAGCTTGTTGACGGCTCTGCAGAATTTGGACTCGTGCGCTCCCACAGTTGCGTGAGTCACTTTTACAATTTGATAATAAGAGACATCTCTCATTGATTCTGTTTCCAAGGAGAACCCTAACTAATACAACTTGGTACCGGAAGTGGTTCTTGAGAAACGGAATCTTAAAATGGGCTTTTACAATTTGTTTTCTACTCTGATTAGATTCAGAGGCACTAATGACTCTATTTCCAATAATCAAGAGGGTATTAACAGTCCATGGCAGGAGTTGGCAAAGGAAATACGCAAAATAGCACCATTTGATTCTCCTAATTGTGCTCTAGTACGAAGTGAGGCTCTGGGTGACAGCGTTTTCGACACTTTCACAGAGTTTTGCAGTATTAAGAGGTATAATGATGTTGGCTGGCTGCTCTTAGATACTTTGGACACAGTTGTAAGGGAAAGGGATGAGCTAAAGGCTTCAAATTCAAAACTTGAATGCCGTATGACAGATGTAAAGGGTTCCATCTGTGCCCTGAAAGAAAATCTTATTTCCTGTGCCTGCAGACTGGAGGTTTCTGAAAATCAGATGCAGTCTCTTATTGTGCGAGTAGCACATTTACAGCGTAAACTAAAATCTCAACCTCTCAGGGTGTCTGCTGTTAAAGTAAAGGCATTGATTGGAAAAGAATGGGACCCAGAAACTTGGGATGGGGACATATGGATTGATAATAATGACAGTGAGGACATTGGAACCCTGGATTCTGCTGGGTCATTCTTAGATTTACCTGTAGAGGGCTGTCCTGGGGAAACAGCTTCTCTGCCTCCAGTCTGCCCTAAGGAGCCTGCCACGCAACTCCCACCTAAGGAGATTAACCCTTCAATGCCTGCTAATCTTGTAATCACCTCTGCTGAGGAAGCAGCCCTCACTCTTTTGTCTGGAGAGATTAATCCTGTTTTAAGAGATGAAAATGCAACAGAGTGCCCTGAGGTGAATGGCTTGAGAGATAATTCTAACTCTTTCATGACCCACCCCCACCACCAGTTTTTGCTTCAAGGCCTATAACTAGGCTCAAGTCCCAACAAGCCCCAAAGGGTGAGGTACAAAGTGTGACCCATGAGGAAGTACGCTATACTCCAAAAGAACTGTATGAGTTTTCCAACTTATACAGACAGAAACCAGGGGAATATGTGTGGGAATGGATATTGAGAGTGTGGGATAATGGTGGAAGGAATATAAGGTTGGATCAGGCTGCATTTACTGATATGGGCCCACTAAGCAGAGATTCTGCATTCAGTGTTGTAGCTCGAGTGGTTAGAAAGGGTGTTAACAGTTTGTTTGGGTGGCTGGCTGAAACATGGATCAAAAGGTGGCCGGCATTACCAGAAGTTGAAATGCCAGAACTGCCCTGGTATAATGTGGAGGAGAGGATTCAAAGGCTTAGAGAGACTGGAATGTTAGAGTGGATTTATCATGGAAAACCTGCTCACACAGCCCTGGAATGTCCAGAGGACACACCTTTTACCAGGACTGTAAGGAATAAATTTGTGAAACTAGCTCCATCATCCCTGAAGAGCTCTGTAGTCGCCCTTCACTGTAGGTCAGATATTACTGTAGGAACTGCTGTCACTGAACTGGAATCCTTAAACACAATGGGGATAATCAGGTCCCGAGTCAGCAGAAGCCAAGTGGCTGCAGTTAATCGCCAAAGACAAGGTGGACAGGGCTACCATAATGGAAAACAGGCTCAAAGCAGCAATCAAAATAATATGACTCGCAGAGACTTATGGCATTGGCTAGTGGATCATGGAGTACCAAGTAGTAAAATAGATGGGCAATCGACTAAATTCTTGTTTGAACTATATAAGCAGAAGAATTCTAGGCCACGTGAACAAAAATCTCCCTTGAATTACAAAAACAGAGAGTCACAGCCCCTTAATCAATTCCCATACTTGAGACAGTTTACAGATCCAGAGCCTCTTGAATGAAGGGAAGGTCGGGTACCCTTGGAGAAGGATCCTGTCACACTGCCAAAAATTTACACTGTTAATCTTCCTTCCAGCCTTCCCCAGGGGGACCTACGGCCTTTTACCAGGGTGACTGTGCATTGGGGAAAAGGAAATGATCAGATATTTCGTGGATTATTAGACACTGGGTCAGAAGTGACATTAATTCCCGGAGACCCAAAATGTCAGTCTGGTCCACCAGTCAGAGTTGGGGCTTATGGAGGTCAGATGATTGATGGAGTTTTAGCCCAGGTCCGTCTCACAGTGGGTCCAGTGGGTCCCCAGACCCATTCTGTGGTTATTTCCCCAGTGCCGGAATGCATAATTGGAATAGACACATACTCCGGATATGGGTTTGCCTTCCCTGCACGACATGCTTCTGCCAAAACTACAATACGTGGACTTACAGAATGTCTCATCCACCGTCATGGTATTCCACACAGCATTGCTTCGGACCAAGGAACCCACTTCACAGCAAATGAAGTGAGGGGATGGGCACATGCTCATGGAATTCTGTGGTCTTACCATGTTCCCCATCATCCAGAAGCAGCTGGGTTGATAGAACGGTGGAATGGCCTATTGAAGACTCAATTACGGTGCCAACTAGGTGGCAATACCTTGCAGGGCTGGGGCAGTGTTCTCCAGGAGGCTGTGTATGCTCTGAATCAGCGTCCACTCTATGGTGCTGTTTCTCCCATAGCCAGGATTCATGGGTCCAGGAATCAAGGGGTGGAAACAGGAGTAGCACCACTCACTATCACTCCTAGTGATCCACTAGGGAAATTTTTGCTTCCTGTCCCTGCAAGTTTAAGCTCTGCTGGTCTACAAGTCTTGGTTCCAAAAGGAGGAGTGCTTCCACCAGGAAACACAACAATAATCCCATTGAACTGGAAATTAAGGCTGCCACCTGGCCACTTTGGACTTCTTATGCCTCTGAATCAACAGGCAAGTAAGGGGATTACTGTACTGGCTGGGGTGATTGATCCTGACTATCAAGGGGAAATAGCACTGCAACTACACAATGGAAGTAAAGAAGAGTTTTCCTGGAATACAGGAGATCCCGTGGGGCATCTCTTAGTACTACCATGCCCCGTGATTAAAGTCAATGGAAAACTGCAACAACCCAATCCAGGCAGGACTACCAATGGCCAAGAAACTTCAGGAATGAAGGTTTGGGTCACCCCACCAGGCAAAGAACCACGGCCAGCTGAAGTGCTTGCTGAGGGTAAAGGGAACATGGAATGGGTAGTGGAAGAAGGTCGTGATAAATATGAACTATGGCCACGTGACCAGTTACAGAAATGAGGACTATGATGATATGAATATTTCCTCCTTGTTTTGTTATGATTATGTTTGTATTTGTCTGTGAAGAAAATATTTTTGCTTTCTTCTCTGTCTTATCCCCTTATCATATGGCATAAGCTGTAACGTTCATTTTGAAGATATGGTTTTAGGTGATGTGTACAACTGCCAAGTTGACAAGGGGTGGACTGTGATGGTTGGGTTCATGTGTCAACTTGGCTAGGTGGCCTAGCTGTCTGGTCAAGCGGCACTGGCCTGACAATTGCTGTGAGGCTATTTGAGGCTGGTTAATAAACCAACGGGCTGGTTTGTTGGATCATCAGTCAATTGACTGCAGCTGACTGATGACTCATCAAGGGGCGTGCTTCCACAGTGAGAGAATGCAATTGGCTGGATTTGGTCTGGGTGATCAGTTGGAAGCTTATAAGCCGGACGGTTAGAGAACCTTCACTTCTTCTTCAGCTGCTCAGTGAAGCTTTTCCTGGGGAGCTCGTCGAAGTTGCCAGTTCATTTCCTGAGGAGTTCATCAAAGTTGTCAGTTCGTTTCCTGAGGAGTTCGTCAAAGTTGCTGGTTCGTTTCCTGAGGAGTTCATCAAAGTTGTCGGTTCGTTTCCCGAGGAGTTCGTCGGACGTCTTCCTTGGAGTTGACAGCTTGTTGACGGCTCTGCAGAATTTGGACTCATGCGCTCCCGCAGTTGCGTGAGTCACTTTTACAATTTGATAATAAGAGACATCTCTCATTGATTCTGTTTCCAAGGAGAACCCTAACTAATACAGGGGTTTAATGGGGTTTTGTGGTGGTGTCATGCATCCACCCCTCTATGGGTATGGCTGCCTGTAGCATCAGAGGACAACTTTGGGTTAGTTCTTTAACTTGTACTAAGATATTATAGGTAGCACAGAGTTGCTTCTATAAGGGGCTATATTGCAGTTTGACTTCTTTCCAAAGTTGAGACCAAAAGCCAATGGGAGAGTGATGCCATCAACATGGCAATGTAAACAGCTGCTGAAAACTTCTCCCCAGATATTCAGCAAAAAAATGGGCATAATTCTGGCTTGTTTAGATCTCTGGAGGAGAGTATGGATGGGAGAAGGACCTTATAGATGCCAAATTGAAGAAGAAGAGAGATATAAGGTAGGACAACTCCATTCTGTGCTGGTAGGCCCAGTCCCTTCCCCCTCACTTGGTCTCCCACAGCATGGAAGGACACAAAACTAGCAGGTAGGATTCTTCTCACCCCTTAGCAGGGAAACAGACTTAAAAAATCACTCACAGCAGTGAGAGAGATCCCCATCATTTGGAGATCAGAGGGATAGGTGAGGACATTTCAGGGCCCAGATCACTGAGGGATGAAGAGTCTGAGAAAACATGGGCAGAGAGAGTATTCCAGCCCTGGGTGTGAAAGCCTTTGACTCACCCTTGAGGAACATAGTAGCCAGTGGCCTGGGGTAGTCCTCTGCTGCAGAGATTGGGAGACACAGCCCCACATTGAATCAAAATTTACCCAGAAAAGTGAGGGTGAAGGAAACCTGCAGCTTCAGCCCAGCGCAGTCCAACAGGGCACCAAGACTCCCACACAAGCAGATTCAGCTGGGATCCAAGAGATAATTGAGCTGCCCCTGCCAGACTCACTGGAGATATAAGAAGACTTTGAGTGCCACCCAGCCAGACTCAGCTGGGTTGCAAGATGTAATTTAGTTCTGCTCAACCAGATTCAGAGAGCTACAACAGGAAATTTAGCCCCACCCATACAGACTCAGCTGAGCTCCAAGAGATAATTCACCCCACCCAGCCAATCTTAGACATACTCCAAGAGTTAATTCAGCCTTACCTGGTCAGACATCGCCTTAGATACAGAAGGTAAACACATTCTGAGGACAATTAGGTCACAAACAGTGACATCTGCTGGGAAGACCAGAAATTGCAAGATAATCTTAGGAATTCTGAAAACTTCTCCAGACCTTATACCAAGCCCAGTGGAGGTGGTCTACACCCCATGCATGGGAAACTGGCCATGTTTAAGTAGAGAAATACATACAACTCAAAAGTTAAAGCAGTATTCCAAAACAAACCAAGGGCTTGCAGGCTAGTGGAAAATGGAACACCATTGGATGGCAGAAGAATTATTTTACACAAACAAAAATAATTTGCTGTGGTGTCCAGCACTACCCACCGGAGGATGGCTGTTGTGGGTGCCTGGTTCTAGAGGAAGACTGGGGGCAGAGATAATCTGACAACTAGCTCATGAGAAAGACATATAGGCAGGACAAGAACCAGAATAACAAGAGCTGAAAAATTCTGATAACTTCAACAGAAGTGATGTTAGAGGGGCTGAACTGAACAGCAAAGTAAAGGTATAGAACAAAGCCCACCAAAGAGAAAATGCAAAGGAAAAGAGTGAAAATGACCTCTAGAGTAAACTAATCAAGGAAACCAGAGGCCTAGACACACACACACAAAATTATGAGTCACACTAGGGAAAACAAAGATATAGCCCATTCAAAGGAAAAAATTAACAATTCAAACAAGACACAGAAGTTGAAACAACAAATTAAAGATGTTAAAACACACATGACAAATCAATTAAAAATCAAATCAATAGTGGGAGAAGATATGGAAAAAGAGATTAGTGATATAAAGAAGACATTGGGTGAACATAAGGAAGAACTTGAAAGTTTGAAAAAAAATGCAGAACTTATTAGAATGAAAGGCACAATAGACGAGATGAAAAACACAATGGAGAATGACAACAGCAGATTTTAAGAAGCAGAAGAAAGGATTAGTTAACTAGAGGGCAAGGTGTCTGAAATCCTACACACAAAGGTAAAGATAGGGAAAAGAATGTGAAAACATGAGCAGGGTCTCAGGGAATTGAATGACAACATGAAGCACATGAATATACATGTAATGGGTGTCTCAGAAAGAGAAAAGAAGGGAAAAGGGACAGAAAAAATGGAGGAAATAATGACTGAATAATTTCCATCTCTTACAGAAGATATAAAATTACAGATTCAAGAAGTGCAGTGTACCACATTCAGAATAGACCCAAATAGGTTACTCCAAGACACTTTCTAATCAGATTGTCAAATGTAAAATACAAAAAGAGAATTCTGAAAACAGCAATAGGAAAGTGATTCATCATATAAGAGGCAAGCTCATTAAGACTATATGTGGATTTCTTAGCAGAGACTGTCAAGGCAAGAAGGCAATTGTGTGATACATTTAAGATACTGAAAGAGAAAAACTGCCAACCAAGGAGTCTATATCTGAAAAAAATGTCCTTAAAAAATGAGGGGGAATTGAAAACATTTTCAGACAGACACTGAGAGAGTTTGTGAATGAGAGACCTGGTTTACAAGAAATACTAAAGGGAGTGCTAAAGTCTGATAGGAAAGAACAAGAGAAAGAAGTGTGGAGAAGAGTGTAGAAATGAAGACTATCAACAAGATAAAAGAAAAGAGAGGAAAATTTAAAGTATGACATATAAAATGCAAAAGGCAAAATGATAGAAAAAATTATTGCCCTTTCAGTAACACCATTAAATGTTATTGGATTAAACTCCCCAATTAAAAGATATAGAAGGACAGAATGCATTACCAAACAGGACTCATCTATATGCTGCCTAGAAGAGACTGACCTTAAACACAAGGATAAAAATCTGTTGAAAGTGAAAGGTTGGTAAAAGATATTCAGTGCAATAAAAAGCAGACAATGGTGGGAGTAGCTATACTAATATCAGACAAATTAGACTTGAAATGTAAAATAATTAAAAGAGACAAGGAAGAACACTACATGTTAATAAAAGAAACAATTCATCAATGAGACATAACAATCATAAATATTTATGCAGTGAGCCATAGTGCCCCAACATTCATGAGGCACGCACTGACCACACTGAAGGTTGAAATAGACACCCCTACAATAATGGTTGGAGAATTCAATACACAGCTCTCATCAATGGATATAACATCAAGACACAGGGTGAAAAAGGAAACAAGGATGTTGAACAGTACAATAATGATGAAGTCTTAACAGGTATTTATAGAACACTACACACAACACCAACAGGATACACATTTTTCTCATGTGCACATGGAGCATTATCCAGGATAGACCACATGCTGGGTCACAAAACAAGTGTTAATAAATTAAAAAATATTGATATTACACAAAACACCCTCTCTGATCATAATAGAATGAAACTGGAAATCAGTAACAGGTGGAAGGACAGGAAATTCACTAATATATGGAACTGAACAACACTCTATTAAACAACCAGTGGGTAAAAGAGGAAATTACAACATAAATTAGGAAATATCTCAAGGCAAAAGACAATGAAAACACAACACATGAAAACTTATGGGATGCAGCAACAGCAGTGTTGAGAGGGAAATTAATTGCCTTAAATGCTTATATTTAAAAAGAAGCACAAAAAATAAGGAATTAATTGTTCACTTGGAAGAACTAGAGAAAGAACAGCAAATAAACCCCAAAGCAAACAGAAGGAAAGGAATAGCAAAGATTAGGGCAGAAATAAATGAAATTGAGGACATGAAAACAATAGACCTAATTAAAAAACAACAACAACAGAAGCTGATTCTTTGAGAAAATCAATAAAATCAATGGATACTTAGCTAGGTTAAAAAACAAAGAGGATGCAAATAAATATCAAGAATTGGAAACAGGACCTAACCACAGACCCTGTAGAAGTAAGAGATAATGATAGTATACTATGAACAGCTATATGCTAATAAACTAGACAACCTGGATGAAAAGGACAACTTCCTAGAAAAGCATGAATACCCGACATTAACCCATGAAGAAATAGATGAGGTCAAAAATAAATCACAAACAAAGGGATTGAATTAGCTATCAAAATCTCCCAAAAAATAAAAGTACAGGACTAGGTGGCTTCACATGTGAATTCTACCAAGAATTCAAGAAATAATTATTACCAATCCTGTTCAAATTCTTCAAAATATTGAAGACCAGAGAAAGCTATCTAACCCATTTTATGAAGCCAACATCACCCTAATACCAAAGCCATGCAAAGATACTACAAGAAATGAAAATTATAGTCCCATCACTGTAATGAAGATAGAAAAATCCTCAACAGAATACTCACAAATTGAATCCAGCAGCACTTTAAAAGAATTATACAGCATGACTATTTGGGATTTATTCCAGGTATGAAAGGTTATCTCAACACAAGAAAATCAGTTGATGTAATACACCACATCAATACAACAAAGTTGAAAAAAACTCAGGATCATTTTGATAGAAGCAGAAAAGGCAACTGACAGAATTCAAATTCCTTACTTGATTAAAAACACTCAAAATGATAGAAATAGAAGGGAGCTTCCTCAATATGATAAAGGCAATATATGAAAAACTGGTAGATAATATCATACTCAGTGAGGAAAGAATGAAAGCTTTCCCACTAAGATCAGGAAGAGGACAAGGATGCACATTGCTGCCATTGTTATTCCATATTGTGCTAGAATTTCTATCTAGAGCCATTAGGCAAGAAAATGAAATAAAAGACATTCAAATTGGAGAGGAAGATATAAAACTTTCACTGTTTGCAGATGACATAATCTTGTATGTAGAAAATCCTGAAAAATACATAGCAAGACAACTAGAACTAGGAAATGAATACAGCAAAGTGACAGGATACAAGATCAACATGTGAAAATCAGTAATGTTTTAATATAGTAGTAAGGAACAATGTGAGGAGGAAATCAGGAATAAAATCCACTTAAAATTTCAGTCAAAAAATCAAATATTTAGGAATAAGTTTAACCAAGGACAAGAACTCATGTACACTGAAAACTACAAGAAATTGTTCAAAGAAATCACAGAGGACCTAAATAAATGAAAGGACATAATGATCAGGGATTAGAAGACTAAGTAGAGTTAAGATGTGAATTCTTCCCAGATTAATTTGTAGAGTCATGGCAATATTAATTAAAATAACAACTTACTTTTCAGAAATCCAAAAAACAACATCCAAATTTATTTGGAAGGGCAAGGTTCCGCAAATAGCCAAAAATATCTTGAGAAAGAGGAAAGAAGTGAAAAGGCTCACACTACCAGACTTTAAAGCATTTTACCAAGCTACAGTGGTCAAAACAGCATGGTGAGTGGGGGCAAGATGGTGGAGGGGTGAGGTGTATGTTTTGGTTGCTCCTCCAGGGAGGTGGGTAGAAGGCCAGGAGCTACAGGGACCGACACTGCAGAGCAGTTTGACTTTGGGCATACTTCATACAACACTCATGAACATGTGAAACAGTTGAGATCAGCAAAATCTATGAGTTTTTGCAGCTGGGAGACCCATGCCCCTCAGTCCCATGGGCGGAGGGGCTGTCAGTACTGGGAATAGGAGAGAGAACTGCAGTTGCGTCTCTTATCTGAAACTCGTTCTACTGATCCAAACTGTGAACACTGATGGACTGAGACTGGACACCGGAGAACCCTGGAGCAGTCAGCCTGGTGGAGAGGAGATAGGGATAGCAAAAGCAGCAAGGAAAATGCAAAAATAAAAGCAGTGACTTTTTGGAATTCTGGTGAGCATAGAAAAGAAAAGGGCAGGGCTCAGGCAGAGTAAGGCTCATATGCAAATCCAGAAAGTGAGTTCCTTTGCCTGAAGAGCAGGTTTCTCTGCTCCCTCCATAGTTCCTTAATGGCCCTAATCTCCTTGTCTCTTAGCATTTCAATAGTCCATTAGCTCTGCAAGGAGGGCCCTTCCTTTTTTTTATCTTTTTCTCTTTTTCTAAAACAATTACTCTAAGAAGGCCATTACAGAAAGCCTCAAAGACTTGAAATTTGGGTCCAGACAAGAGCAGAGCTAAGAGAGCTCTGAGACACAAGGCAACAAGTCCAGTCACTAAGGAAATTTGCTAAACACCAGAAATTCCCAAGAAAATGGGGGCATCCCCTTTTAGCCATCTTCCTGGTGGGCAGGGAAACCTCCTGGCCAGCACCAGCTCCAAAGCCCAGAGCTGCCCCAAACAACCCAGTGTGATGGGAAGTATTTCCAACAACACATGCACACATAACAAAATTGGGCATGGAAATTGGCCTTTCCTGCACCCTCAGCTAATTGTCCCAGAGTTGGGAAGATGGAGCTGTGTGAAAAGGGGGAAACTAACACGAACCATTCAATCATCCTTTCAGCAGACTGAGAACACCCCTACGCAGTCCTGCAGCCCAGAACTACCCTGGGGGGATGACACTCACCTGTGACATAGCACAGTCATCCCTCATCAGAGGACTTAGGAGTCATGGCTAGGAAAAGGGACCCACTCACAAGTCCCAGAGTCCATACACTAATACCAAGGACTTGTGGGTCAGTGGCAGAGACAAACTGTGGCAAGACTGAACTGAAGGATTAGACTATTGCAAAAGCTTTAAATCTCCAGGAACACTTGGGAGTTTTGGTTATTAAAGCTACCCTCCTTCCCTAACTGCTCAGACACATGCTCCATATACAGGGTGGGCAACACCAAATACACATGCAAGCTTGGTGCACCAATTAGACTGCACAAGAATCACACCCCCACTCACCGTACAGACAAAGATGGGGAGAACTGGTTAGTTAGCAAAAGTATACTCCATGAAGCTGTAGATCTGAGAAATTAGAGATAAGTGTTTTAATCGCTCTACAAACCCTAAAAGTACCCAATATAAATACACAAAGCATAAATGCCCAGTGAACTCCAAATAGAATAAATCCAAATAAACCTGCTCCAAGACATATTCTGATCAGACTGTCAAATACTGAACAGAAGGAGCAAGTTCTGAAAGCAGCAAGAGGGAAGCAATCCACCACTTACAAGGGAAACAGCATAAGACTAAGCAGTGACTACAGAGCAGCCACCATGGAGGCGAGAAGGCAGTGGCATGACATATTTAAAATTCTGACAGAAAAACTGCCAACAAAGAATTCTTTATCCAGCAAAGCACTCCTTCAAATTTGAGGGAGAGCTTAAATTATTCACAGAGAAACAAATGCTGAAAGAATATGCTAACAAGAGACCTAACTTATTGAGATACTAAAGGGAGCCCTTCTGACAGAGAAACAGAGAAAGGAGAGAGAGACATGGAGGAAGGTTTGGTACTAAAGAGATTCAGTATGGGTATGTTAAAGGACATTAAGAGAGATAGGGAAAATATATCTGACAAACTTAAACCAATGGATAAGATGGCTGATTCAAGAAATTTCTTCAGAGCAATAACATTGAATGTAAATGGATTAAACTCCCTAATTAAAAGATATAGACTGGCAAAGAAAACAACCATCAATATGTTGCATACGAGAGACTCATCTTAGAAACAGGGACACACAGATATTGAAAGGGAAAGAATGGAAAAAAATATTTCATGCAAGCTACAGCCAAAAGAATGCAGGAGTAGCAATATTAATCTTAGGTAAAATAGACTTTAAATGCAAGGATGTTATGAGAGACAAAGAAGGCCACTACATAATAATAAAAGGGGGAATTCAACAAGAAGAAATAGCAATCATAAATATTTATGCACCAAATCAAGGTGCCACAAAATACATGAGACAAACACTGGCAAAATTAAGGAGGAAATTGATGTTTCCACAATAATTGGGGGAGATTTCAACACATCAATCTCTCTGATAGATAGATCAACCAGACAGAAGACCAATAAGGAAATTGAAAGCCAAAGCAATCTGATAAATGAATTGCATTTAATGGACATATATAGAACATTACATCCCAAATCACCAGGATACACATTCTTCTATAGTGCTCATGGAACTGTCTCCAGAATAGATCATATGCTGGGACATAAAAACAGTCTCAATAAATTAAAAAAATTGAAATTATTCAAAGCATATTCTCTGACCAAAGTGGAATACAATTAGCAGTCAATAACAATCAGAGACTTAAAAATTCACAAATACCTGGAGGTTCAACAACATTCTCCTAAACAATCAGTGGGTAAAGAAGAAATAACAAGAGAAATTGCTAAATTTATAGAGACAAATGAAAATGAAAGCACAACATACCAAAACCTATGGCATGCAGTAAAAGCAGTACGGAGGGGGAAATTTATAGCACTAAACACGTATAATAAAAGCGAATTAAGAGCCAAAATCAAAGAACTAATTGATCAACTGAAGAAGCTAGAAAATGAACAGCAAACCAATCCTAAACCAAGGAGAAGAAAAGAAATAACAAGGACTAAAGCAGAAATAGATGACATAGAGAAGAAAAAAAACAATAGAGAGGATAAATAACACCAAAAGGTGGTTCTTTAAGAAGATCAAGATGATTGACAAGACCCTAGCTAGACTGACAAAATCAAAAAGAGAGAGGACTCATATAAACAAAATAATGAATGAGAAAGTTGACATGACTGCAGAGCCCAAAGAGATTTAAACATGTATATAGTAAGATACTATGAACAACTGTATGCCAACAAACTGGATAATGTAGAGGAAATGGACAATTTCCTGGAAACATATGAACAACCTAGACTGACCAGAGAAGAAATAGAAGACCACAACCAACCAATCACAAGCAAAGAGATCCAATCAGTCATCAAAAATCTTCCCACAAATAAATGCCCAGGGCCAGATATCTCCACAGGGTAATTCTACCAAACTTTCCAAAAAGAACTGAAAAAAATCTTACTTAAACTCTTTCAAAACAATGAAGAAAATGGAAAACTGCCTAACTCATTTTATTAAGCTAACATCAAGCTAATACCAAAACCAGGCAAAGATGCTACAAAAAAGGAAAACTACAGGCCTATCTCCCTAATGAATATAGCTACAAAAATTCTCAAAAAAATACTTGCAATTTGAATCCAAAGACATATTAAAAAAATCATACACCGTGATGAGGTGGGGTTCCTTCCAAGCATGCAAGGATGGTTCAACATAAGAAAATCAATCAATGTATTACAATATATTAACAAATCAAAAGAGACAAATCAAATGATCCTCCAAATATATGCTGAAAAATCATTCAACAAAATCCAACATTCCTTTTTGATAAAACACTTCAAAAGGTAGGAATTAAAGGAAACTTCCTCAATATGATAAAGAGCATATATGAAAAACCCACAGCCAGCATAGTACTCTATGGTTAGAGACTAAAAGCCTTCCCTCTAAGATCAGGAACAAGACAAGGATGCCTGCTATCACCACTGTTATTCAAGATTGTGCTGGAAGTGCTAGCCAGGGCAATCCGGCAAGACAAAGAAATAAAAGGCATCCAAATTGGAAAGGAAGAAGTAAAACTGTGATTGTTTACAGATGATATGATCTTATATCTGGAAAACCCTGAGAAATCGATGATAGAGCTACTAGATCTAATAAGCAAATTTAGCAAAGTAGTGGGATACAAGATTAATGCACATAAGTCAGTAATGTTTCTATATGCTAGAAATGAACAAATTGAAGAGACACTCAAGAAAAAAGTACCATTTTCAATAGCAACTAAAAAAATCAAGTACCTAGGAATAAACTTAACCAAAGCTGTAAAAGACCTATACAAAGAAAACTACGTAACTCTACTAGAAGAAATAGAAGGGGACCTTAAAAGATGGAAAAATATTCCATGTTCATGGATAGGAAGGCTAAATGTCATTAAGATGTCAATTCTACCCAAACTCATCTACAGATTCAATGCAATCCCAATCAAAATTCCAACAACCTACTTTGCAGACTTGGGAAAGCTAATAATCATATTTATTTGGAAAGGGAAGGTGCCTCATATTGCTAAAGTCACTCTAAATAAGAAAAACGAAGTGGGAGGACTTACACTCCCTGACTTTGAAGCTTATTATAGAGCCAAAGTAGTCAAAACAGCATAGGACTGGAATAAAGATAGACAAATTGATCAATGGAATCAAATTTAGAATTCAGAGCTAGACCCCCAGATCTATGGCTGACTGATCTTTGATAAGGCCCCCAAAGCCACTGAACTGAGACATAACAGTCTTTTCACCAAATGGGGCTTGGAGAGTTGGATATCCATATACAAAAGAATGAAAGAGGACCCCTATCTCACACTCTACAGAAAAATAAACTCAAAGTGGATCAAAGATCTCAATATAAAAGACAGTATCATAAAACTCCTAGAAGTTAACATAGGGAAACATCTTCAAGACCTTGTATTAGGTGGCCACTTCCTATATGTTACACCCAAAGCCCAGGCAGCAAAAGATAAAAGTAGATAAATGGGAACTCCTCAAGCTTAGAAGTTCTGTACCTCAAAGGAATTTGTCAAATGGGTGAAGAGGCAGCCAACTCAATGGGAAAAAGTTTTGGAAACCAAGTATCTGACAAAATACTGATATCTTGCATATATAAAGAAAACCTACAACTCAGTGACAATAGTAGAGACAGCCCAATTATAAAACGGGCAAAAGATATGAAAAGACAGTTCTCTGATGAGGAAATACAAATGGCCAAGAAACACATGAAATAATTTTCAGCTTCAGTAGCTATTAGGGAGATGCAAATTAAGACCACAATGAGGTACCATCTCACACCAATTAGAATGGCTGCCATTAAACAAAAAGGAAACTACAAATGCTGGAGGGGATATGCAGAAATTGCAACTCTTATTCATTGTTGGTGAGACTGTATAATGGTTCAGCCACTCTGGAAGTCAGTCTGGCACTTCCTTAGAAAACTAGATATAGAGTTACCCTTTGATGCAGTGATTGCACTTCTCGGTATATACCCGGAAGTTCTGAAAGCAGTGACAAGAACAGATGTCTGCATGCCAATGTTCATAGCAGCATTATTCACAATTGCCAAGAGATGGAAACAACCCAAATGTCCTTCAACAGATGAGTGGATAAATAAAATGTGGTATATACACACAATGGAATACTATGCAACAGTAAGAAGGAATGATGTTGTGAAACATGACAACATGGATGAACCTTGAAGACATAATACTGAGCGAAATAAGCCAGGCACAAAAAGAGAAATATTATATATAGAACAGCTGAAGGACTAGCTTTAGTTTTCCCAAGCCATATAATAACCAACAATTTGGCAAAATATTCAGGACCTGCCAGAGGTTTCCACATTTTTAAATTTTGAACTACTAAACCATGGCAAATAGTGGAATTATGAAGATATTTTTGAGGAAGCCCAAAAAATATCCATTGTTGTCTTTCCCTCATGAGGGTGAATTCAGACTGGTTGGAAGGTTCTAAAGAAATACTCAATAAATCATTAGCAAAGTCTAACACAAAGTGAAATTGGCCTAATTGAGTACTTATATCCTGCAACAAAGTAGCTATATTTGGCACAACTGCAAACAAAATGGAGTTATTATATGAAGTTCTCTATAATTAGTAGTCATTTGCCAGGTACCATTAGGTTTTTTCGTTAGCCAGATAAAGTTATTACTTGGACTGTGAGTAGGGATTTTAATGCCTACTCTCTCTAATTCTTTGATGGTGGCAATTATTTCTCAATGGCACCCTGGTAGTTTATACTGATGTATTGCCACAGTACATCTGGGGAAGGCACCTTTTGATCAGGAGCTGCTGCTGTGATGGTGACAGCTTCCATGCTATCTTCCCCTGTTTGGGAATTAGGGTGATGAATTTGCTCTGTTTTAGCGTTTTGTTGGAGAAGAGGAAAAACATGCCTACTTTCCTCAGTTTCAATTTCCCAGTAAGACTGGGGCTCATCATCTTTTGATGAGAAATCAATAGGGTCCCACGCAGGGGAAGCTAGGATATGCCTAACTTGCCCATTGGGTAGATTATGCCCTCTTACTCTAGTGTATTGGCATGCCAATATTTCTAAAATTTCATCCAGAGTGTCTCTCAATTCTGCTTGGGTCACTTGCATATCCATTTCTGACTTCAATTCTTCTAAGTAGCAGACTACCACCCTAGCCATTAAGGCCTTTTATGTTTCTTCATGCACAGCTTCCAAGAACAGCCAGGCTACTGCTGTGGCAGTCTGGTGGCTTTCTTTTTTCTATGAAATCCTGACAGTCCTGTGGCCTATTGCAGGAGGGCTATTAGGTCAGTCATGGAGTTATACATATCTTCATACACACTTGGCAGACCCCATCTATCTAGGAAGGTAGCCACCCCTCCTCACACAGACACCGTGGGCCACCCCAGTATCCCTCCTGGGCAATTTCCCTTTCCCAAATTCATGCCATCAGTGACTGGTTTTCTTTTTTCTCCTAAGCTGGCAGCTCACCAACTGTTCTTTCCTACAGGGGCTGGTCCAGCAGGGAGGTGAAGGAAACTCCAGGAATGAAATAAGGCATAAACTTTTTATAGGAACTTACAGGAGTGAAATCAGTCAAACTGCCCTGATGGCAGTGAGTTCAGAGCTTAGTGTGAATTAGCAAGCCAAGTTATAGAGGCTTGAAATAAAGACATTCCAAAGAGTATTGTGCCAGTTTGAATGTATTATGTCCCCCCAAATGACATTACCTTTGATATAATCTTGTGTGGGCAGATGTATCAGTGTTAATTAGATTGTAATTCTGTGAGTGTTTCCATGGAGATGTACCCCACCCAACTGTGGGTGTTGACTCTGATTGGATAATTTCAATGGAGGTGTTACCCCACCCATTCAGGGTGGGTCTAAATTAAATCACTGGAGTCATATAAATGAGCTGACAAACAGAAGGAACTCAGTGCAGTGCAGCTAAGAGTAACATTTTGAAGAGGAGCCACAGGCAAGAGAGACACTTTGAAGAATGCACAGAAGCTGCAGATAAGAGACAGTTGGAAGATGGCCGTTGAAAGCAGACTCTTCCTCCAGAGAAGCTAAGAGAGGACAAATGCCCCAAGAGCAACTGAGAGTGACATTCTGAAGAGGAGCTGTGGCCTAGAGAGGAATGTCCTGGGAGAAAGCTATTTTGAAACCAGAACTTGGAGCAGACACCAGCCACATGCCTTCCCAGGTAACAGAGGTTTTCCAGACACCATTGGCTATCCTCCAGTGAAGGTACCCATTTGTTGATGACTTCCTTTGGACACTTTATGGCTTTAAGACTGTAACTGCATAACCAAATAAACCCCCTTTATAAAAGCTGATCCATTTCTGGTGTTTTGTATTCTGGCAGTATTAGCAAACTAGAACTGATTTTGGTACCAAGAGTGGGGTGCTGCTGATTTTGAAAATACCAAACATGATGGAATGGCTTTTTATATGGATAAGGGGAAGATTCTAGAAGAATTGTGAGAAGCTTGATAGAAAAGGCCTAAACTACTTTGAAGAGACTATTTGTGGAAATATGGACTCTAAAGATATTCTTGATGAGGACTTGAGCAGAAATGATCAATGTGTTGTTGCAAACTGGAAGGAAGGTGATCCTTGTTTTAAAGTGGCAGAGAATTTGGAAAAACTGAGTCCTGTTGTTGGATGGAAGGCAGAATTTGAAAGTGATGACCTGGAATATTTAGCTGATGAGCTCTCCAAGCAAAATATAGAAGTAGCCAGGCTTTTATTTGCAGCTTATATTAAAATGCAAGAGGACAGAGATAAGCTGAGAAATGAACTCTTAGTTTCAAGGAAACCAGAAATTGATGGTCTGAAAAATTCTGAGCTTCCATGGGGTGAAACCCCAGAAACTAAACCCAACATGAGGATGTAACCAAACATGGGGCCCAGCTGCCATTTCAATACAAACCAAGATTGGAGAAAGAGTTAAGCAGAAAGATTTGTGGAAAGTCCTATTGTCTGATGGCTTTGACCCCTGTGTGCTTCATGCAAAGCCAAAAGAATTTTTGTGAGTTCTTTATAGATGGAGCCACTGCCAGTCAGGACTGAAGGAGACAGGAAAGGAACAAATTGAAAAAATGATTTCTTCAAAGACAACAGAGCCATGGAGATTAAGGTCTGAAGTCAAGAGGTCTTGGGCTGGGAGAGCAGAGTGGCCCACATGCATGGAAAGGGTCAGTTTGCCCCAGAGGTCAAGGGCAGGCCTTCCACCTCAATGCTCAGAAAATGTTCTGCCTCCCCAAGCCCCAAAGAGGGTGAAGCACATTTCCAGGGAATTGGAGAGAGCCTGTCTGCCACCACACTGTTCTGAAGGGGTTGAGCATGTGCCCCAGAGATGGAAGGGAATCCAGGTGCTGACCCGATGTTTGAGGAGGGTGGGGCCAAGATGATGGTCTCCCCAATGTGGGTATATGTTGGAGAACTCACCCCAGCATTCGGAGAGGAAAGGGCTGCTGCAAAGGCCCTTAGAAAGTGTTAGACCCCGACTCTCTCAAGCCCCAAGGATGCAACATCATTCTGTAAATGACTCTCAGACTTTGAAATCTAATGGAGTCAGTCCTGCAGGCTTTTGGAACTCTTTCAGTCCTGTGAACCCTGTTTTCCTTTCAGTTTCTCCTTATGGCAATGGGAATGTTTATCCTATGAATGTACCTTCTTTGTATATTGGAAGCACATAACTTGTTCTAAGTTTGCAGATCCATAGCTAAAGGAAAATTATGCCTTAGGACTGACCATGCCTATAATTGATTTTGATGGGATCTTTTATAGTTACTGAAATTATTTAAGTTTCTGTGATATTGTTGTGGGATGAAAGTATTTTGTAGATGGAAAGATAATGTCATTTTGGGGTCCAGGGTGTGGAATGTGCCACTTTGAATGTATTATGTCCCCCCAAATGACATTACCTTTGATATAATCTTGTGTGGGCAGATGTATCAGTGTTAATTAGATTGTAATTCTGTGAGTGTTTCCATGGAGATGTACCCCACCCAGCTGTGGGTGTTGACTCTGATTGGATAATTTCCATGGAGGTGTTACCCCACCCATTCAGGGTGGGTCTAAATTAAATCACTGGAGTCATATAAATGAGCTGACAAACAGAAGGAACTCAGTGCAGTGCAGCTAAGAGTGACATTTTGAAGAGGAGCTACAGTCAAGAGAGATACTTTGAAGAGTGCACGGAAGCTGCAGATGAGAGACATTTTGAATTTGGCCATTGAAAGCAGACTCTTCCTCCAGAGAAGCTAAGAGAGGACAAATTCCCCAAGAGCAACTGAGAGTGACATTCTGAAGAGGAGCTGTGGCCTAGAGAGGAATGTCCTGGGAGAAAGCTATTTTGAAACCAGAACTTGGAGCAGATGCCAGCTATGAGCCTTCCCAGCTAACAGAGATTTTCCAGACACCATTGGCCATCCTCCAGTGAAGGTACCCATTTGTTGATAACTTACCTTGGACACTTTATGGCCTTAAGACTGTAACTGCATAACCAAATAAACCCCCTTTATAAAAGCTGATCCATTTCTGGTGTTTTGCATTCTGGCAGCATTAGCAAACTAGAACAAGTATGAAGCCATAGATACATGAAGAGGAAAGGTTTGGTGATATAGGGGAAAGATGAACTATTCTTAGGGCTGTGGGAGAAGCATGAGGCATGGACTGACATCCTATGCAGAGGAGAGCCTGTTGCCTAACTTACATTGGCCATCTGCACATCCCTCCCTCCTTAGGGAGGTTAGCTTAAACATTAGCTGAGCTAGGTCACACAAGCTGCTGTGTGCTTTTGGATTTCACAGAGTGTCAGGGAAAATCCTGGACCTTGGGTTTCCACACTCCTCATCTTTTGAAATTTGAAATCCCCACTGGAACAGTTAACCCAGATAGCCAATCAAGCCCTAGTTCATTACTTTGACCCAGTACAAAATAAAGCCCACTTGCCCAAACCCACCCCCATAAGCTGGACAAACCCTGGTCCAATCAATAGAAGTTAAGCTAATTTCCTTTCTATGTCTAAAAAAATCCTTTGTCATCCCTAGAACTCTGAAACTACTTCCATTTTGTCTTCCTTTGCTGCAGCAAACATTGGCTTCCTGAATAAAATGCTGTAGTCTGCATATTTGACTCCATTGTGTCTTTTACAAGTTTGTAGGCCCTGCAGAGATATACAAGGTGCCCTCTGCAGCTGTAGGATCTGGCAACTAGCCAGGTGAGGCATCAATGAAAGACAATTTTGTGTCTGCTGTCCAAGCACCAAGACCCCTCATTCCCCCTGGTAACCCTTTCCTATATCTGCAATTTGCATTGAGTTCAATTGCCTCTTTTTGGGATTTTGACATAGGTACCCTCGGTTTGGGTTTGATTTTGTTTCTATCATCAGACCTTCCATTTGTTTTCATTTCATGTCTCCCTTCCCTCCAGCTCTCTAGTTTTCTGTCTCTTTTGTATACCTAGGGTTTGGGGATCCAGGAGGCCAGCTAAGCTGATGCCTAACCTGGATCACATGGCAAGTGTTATGCCAGTCATCTCTCTCCTGTGTAATGAACTTCCTTTTCTACCCATTATGCTGCCTGGGTTCAGTTCCAGTCTCTTGTCTGGAACTTCCACACACTGGGGAATCCTGAAAAGGTCAGAGTGGAGTGGCTGAGTCAAAAAGGCCCAGGGCCTAAGAGACATTTCATCTGACCACAGTATAATGTGGTCTTTTGCTCTAAGTCTCACTCTCCTCCTGCTGAAACCCTTGCTTCTTTTATATATTTGCACTATGGACCTGTGACTTTATGTTCATGGGTGGATCTGATGAAGAAAATTTTCTCTTTGTAGTGACCACATTGAGAAATTTCATAGGAGCAAAATTGTGAGCTTGAGAGGTGCTTTAAAAAAAGGAAAAGGGGGATCCAAGTTTTCTACTTGGAGACTGCTAGAAGATAATTTGCTTACACAATAGCTTCACCAAAAGTTTCACTAGAAAAAGAAAATGCCCAAAATAAAACAAAGAGGAACGAGTCCAAACCAAACCTATACCTTCCCATCTTCTTGTACCCAGCCTTTCCACCAAAGTTACCTTAACCCAATTCCACTTGACTCCCTGAGGAAAAATGATCTAATCCAGATTCCTTTAAAGATTAAACCTTCTATGCCCTCTAGAACAGAATTTAAACCTTGGATCTGAACTGCATTAAGAGCTATAATTAAAGATTTCTCCAAATAAGACAAGCAAATTTTTGTAGAATGACTTAGAATTATTTTGGTTGCATTTGATCCAGCACTACCTGATCTTGATCATCTTGTACACAAGTTGGTCAAAACCTCAGATTCTAAATCCTGGATGGCAAAAGCTGATTGGACTGACCTGGAAAGGGACTTACAGGATTCCTTTTTTAACAACAAATCTGAGTCAAATAGGCCTGAGAAATAGGGCAAAGTTTCCACAAGATTACATTTCAGGACAAAGAAAATCTTAAAAGTCTCATCCACAAATTATGATGGGAAAACATTAGCCCTCATATTAAATAAATAACCTCAATTTGTCCCATCTGCCAAGAACAAAAATTCTGAAAAAAATAATAGAGCAAGGAGAAAAAGCTAGCTCCTTTATATAAACTAGTGAGTTCTATATTTCTGTGTTTTTATGTCTGACTCAAGACTGAAAAATTTTAATTGAAGCTATGAGCTCTATATTTGTGTCTGTCTGGGGTATATTTTCCTGCTTCTGGGTGGTAATATCAAATTAACAAATTAAAATTCTTAAAAGAGCTCTGTGGCAACCCATGGCCTGAGTAAAACAGGCCTGCAGGTCTTTGATGCACAGCAGTCTGCGTGACCTAGGCAGCTAAATGTTTAACCTATTGTCTTTGTAAGCCAGTAAAGAGAAAAAGGGTAAATTGACCTTAAAATGTAACTTTACGGGAAGCAGGCAGGAAGTGAGAGGCTCTTAGTCTCACAAACAGAGCAAAATGTAACTGTTCAAGTGTTATTCTAGTCCTTCCTATACCACCCCTCAGGTCAGAGTGACCTGTTCCTGCATCTATGCTCCCCCATCCTTAGGAATGTCTTTGTCTTAAACCCTTATAAAAGTCTTCTGTCCTCTTTGCATCACTCGGTTGTCTTCCCTGTGAACATGATGCCTGCCTGGTCTGAGAGAGCTGTCATGCTCTCTCTATGACTTCTCACTCTGTAAGTAAGCCCTGAATAAAAGTTCATGTATCAGAAAATGCTCATTGTCTTCTTTGGCCTCTGGACTGGCATGGCCCTCTTGGGCTGCAACAAGCTCTATTCAAATTGCTTAAAGATAAATAAACACACATATAATTAATACTCCTAAAGTCCCAGAAATTAAGGAAACAAAACTTCTGCTACTTCCAATGTAAAAAGAGTATTAGTAGAATTAAATTCAATGTTTTAAAAATTCAAGTGCATGTAATCTTGGAAAACAGAGCTAGTTTAATATTATAGTTAAATAAAAACAGTTATGCCTTCTGAGTTATTGATGTTAAGTACAGTACAAGGATATAATTTTATTCTATTTAGATATGTTCTCCCTAAATTTATACAGGTTTACTGATAAAATAAGCTAGCATTATCTACTAGATCTTTAAGATGATGCAAAATGTAGATTGGTGTTTAACCAAGTTGAGTTACTATTTTTGTAAGAAAGGGTTAAGTTTAGCTTTCACATAAACACAGCATGGAATAGGGAAAATGGTGGCAGAACAGGCTCTGTGGTAAAGGGAAGAGACAGAGCCATGATGTAAGCCTAGAATCAGTGCCAGCTCCTTATATGGGAAAAATAACCAAGGTTACTGGAATGTAAAGGGATATGGGGTATAATCAGAGGCAGGAACTCCCAGCAGGAAATTTAAACTGAATGAATTCTCTCTGATTGGTTGTACAATTCAAAATCTCAAAGATGGTCTGGTTAGCTCTCTCGGATAGGCTGTAACCTCTGGAGTACCCAGCCAATGGGTAAATGGGAGGGACCTGTGCATTAGGGGTAGGATATTAAAGATCACCATGTTCTTTTCCCCATGTGCCAGCCTACCACATTTCTGGCTGTGCACCCTGTCTTGCAAGATCATAAATAAATTCTTTTCTCCTCCAGAACTGAGTGAGCATTTATTCCCTTACAGGTACTGCTTTATTTCCAATATTTTGGCAAATTTTATTTTAATATTAGTGTTTTGTAAGATGTTTGAAGGGCGTTTCAAAGATCTTTTTGGTTGAAATAAAGTTTCAGTAGCTGAGAGATTCCAAATGGAGTCAAGAGGTCATTCTGGTGGGCATTCTTGTGCACTATATAGATAACCTTTTTTAGGTTTTAATGCATTGGAATAGCTAGAGGTAACTACCTGAAACTATCAAACTGCAACCCAGTAGCTTTGACTCTTGAAGATGATTGTATAACAATGTAGCTTTCAAGGGATGACAATGTGATTGTGAAAGCCTTGTGGATCACACTCTCTTTATCCAGTGTATGGATAGATGAGTAGAAAAATGGGGACAAAAAACTAAATGAAAAATAGGATGGGATGGGGGCAGTGATTTGGGCATTCTTTTTTTACTTTTATTTTTTATTCTTATTTTTACTTTTTCTGGTACAAGGAAAATGTTCAGAAGATAGAATGGGGTGATGAATGCACAACTATATGATGGTACTGTGAACATTGATTGTACACTTTGGATGACTGTATGATATGTGAATATATCTCAATAAAATTGAATTTAAAAAAAAAGATCTTTTTGGTAACTTAAGCTATGCAGGTATGTAAAGTATGCAGGATGTGCTTTGTTAAGGAAAAGGAGTAGTTTGTCCTAAAGAAGAAAAACTGGTTGTCTCAGAAATGAGAAGCAGGAATGTGTAGGAGAAAACCTAATTGAATATAGAAAGAAAGTTACAGAAGTTTTGTGTAAATGAATATCATTTTTTGTGGTCAATGCTGACTAAGATTTGATAGGCTTATTTATAAGAATTTTTAAGAGTTTTCATATTAAAAAGTACATTCATGCAAAACCAGAATTCAGTTTTCTCTCTTAAAATGAGGAAATTTTCTTGGATTGTAGGTCTGCTCTTGGTGAGTGGTTATAAATGGTTTTTCTTAACCATTTGAGTAATCTGCCTAGAAGAAAAGGATTCTATGTCATATCAGAATATCTTTGTTGATATTTATATTGACCTGATCATCCTTTATTGTTTTATAAAATAAATCTCACTCTTAAAATAACTTTTTTAACAATCACATTATCTCCTATATTTGCTTTCTTTTAATGGTATTATCTTCCATTCATATCATAAATACACTAGAATTAGGATGACTTCACATGATCTGTTTATTCTCAGAGATGAAAGATCTGAAGAGTAATCCTTCAGCTATAAAGTCATTTGACTGAATTTGTTTTCTGTGTTCATCGTGAAAGCTGTGATTTATTGGATCCCAGCTTGGAAAGTGGCATGTATATTTTTCTAAAGTGGTTTTTATTAGGACTACAAAAGTATAGTCATTGAAAGCTCTTTCAGAAAAAGTATTGCTTCTGCTGTGATACTAAAAGTGGTAGATTTTCTCTTTTATGTTAGTTCCACTCTACATAAGTTTAACTATAAAATGGACATTCTAAGAAGCTGACTTGGTTTACTTGGTGTATTTTAAAGTTGAGTGGATTTTCTGCTAGACCACTGATTGTTGATTTCATTGCTTGCCACTAGAACCACCTCCAGAATCTATTCTTGTAATAAAGAAGTTACTCCTGTGAATTGGAGATAAAGAAAATACTTTTCCTTCATTCCACTGACCCCCCTTTACTTTCAACAACTTCTACATCACTTCTTTCATTTCTACTAAAGGAAAGATGATGCAATTGCAACACCTTTTCCTCTTTCTGATACAGCTTATAAGATTGAAAGTTATCCTTTCCTGGTTCACTTTTCTCCTTCAGATCCCTTGATGTTAGTTTTAACTTTTGTTTTGCCCATGGAGACCATACGGATTTGCCTGCTACCCTGGGATTACTGGATTGTAATCTTCTAGAAAGTCAAAGTCAATGTTTACGAAAATTGTGGTTGTGATAGAAATGTGTGAGTTTATAGAATGTGGTAGAATAGGATTGAATGACTTGGAGGAGTCCTTCATTGCATAGTTTTGAGTTGTGTTTGCAATGCATGGTCTCTTGTGGATCTCAAAAACCCCTAGAAAAAGTACTTTTTTTGTTTTTTTTTGTTTGTTTTTTGAACCTTGCAAACAGTAATAACTCCTTACACTTGTACCTTTCCCTCCCTTGCTCCCCCTGCCCCCAACTCTCCCACTTGCTTACAATTGCCTATGATCTCAATCCCTGGGCCCACCCTACAGTAACAAACTAATTAAGTAAAGTGAAAATCAAGGGTTGTTTTGTTCCCCACAGTGGGTCAGGTAGGACTGCTCTGGGGAAGACAGCCAAGTGGACAATTTTGGAGGTGACTGACTCAACATTGTTGCTTTTTTTAAAAAAAACATTTTCATTGAGATAAATTCACATACCATGCAATCCATCTAATGTGTACAATGTCTTCTAGTATACCTACAGAATTGTGTATGCATCACCACAATCAATTGCAGAACATTTTCACCCTGAAGAAGGTTCACTATGTTATAAAGCTACATATTTCATCCTCTGGCTTTCCTTCCAGTGACATACACAACCCTAACTTTCCCTTTCAACCACAATCATACCCACATATTATTGCTGTTAATTACACTATCATGTGCTACCATCACCCCATCTTTTTCCAAAAATTTACAATTAACCTTATTACATATTTTGCACAAATTAAGCATTAGCTCCCCATTCTCTACCCTCATTCTACCTTCTGGTGACCTATGTTCTACATATTAACCACCATGAGTTTGCCAGTTATATTTAGTTCATATTTGTGAGGTCATACTGAAAGAACCTCTGCAATTAGGTCTCTCAGTCCCCAGCTTTGATGATAGGAACACTATGTTAATCTTTGTAAAATCCCTTGCAATTAAGTTTCTTAGTTCCAAGCTTTGATGATAACATTGTGTTAATCCTTAACCTCTTCTTGTCACACTGAGCTTTCTGGTGCAGGGAGGACCAGAACATTTGTCCCTCTAGCACCCCAAAATTTTAATAACATGAGAACTTTTTCCACTAAAGGTACAAAAGTTCAGCCAAAGGAAGATATTGGTTAAATGAGACTAAGACATCAGATAACAATGAAGATGATTATTTTGATTCTCCTTTTGGAGTTTATATCTGATTAGCTCTACATACCAATATCCCTTTCCCTAAAAGTAACAAGTACACTTATTAAGGTTTTTAAGGACATTATTTTGTATGTGGACACAAGAAATACAAAGTACTGCCCATAAATTGGTTTAGTCCTTGTTATATAGCTTCTGCTGTTCCCCAAATGGCTATTTATATAAAGCTTTCAAAAAGAAAAATTAGAAACAAGAGAGCTCTTATGATTCCTCCCATACTATAAAAACTTGTAAAGAGACTACTGCCAGACTAAAGACAGGTCTAAATGGATCATTAAAAACTCATAACTGAGGCTAAACTCATGGTGTGTTCTCTTCTTGGTATTATTAACGCTGTCATTGGGGCAGGTATCTTCTGTATTGGAAGATACACTGTAAGATTACAGATGGTATTAGAAAATGAAACTTTACATTGAAGACTACTAATTTGGTAGGCCAAGCTCTCAATATTGGGGCTTGGCCTTATAAGGCTTGTTATTGCAAAGGAAAGGCTAAGCCTACTTATAATTGTGCCTAGGTGTATCCACCAAAGAACCTATTTTATTGCTCAGATGTGGCCCCTCTCTTTCCAAGCCCATTTGGCAGGTAAACCCACTTCCATACCCCCTATGTGGGACATGACTTCCAGGAGTGTAAATCTCCCTGGCAATGCAGGACCTGACTCCCAGGGATGAGTCTGGACCCACCATGGTGGGATTCAGAAAATTTTCTTGTCCAAAAGGGGGAATCAAAATGAAACAAAAGAAAGTTTCAATGGCAGAGAAACTTCAAATGGGGTTGAGAGGTCACCCTGCAGGGAATTCTTATGTGCTGTATAGATATTGCTTTTCAGTCTTTAGTGTATTGGAATAGCTAGAAGGAAACAACTGAAACTGTCAAACTGAAGCCCAGTAACTTTGATTCTTGAAGATGATTGTATAACTATGTAGCTTACACAGTGTGGCTCACACCCCCTTTATCCAATATATGGACACATGATTAGAAACATGGAGACAAAAAATAAATGAAAAATAGGATGGGATGGGGGATGCAATGTTTTGGGTATTCTTTTTTATGATTTCACAAACAAATATTTTGTGTATTTTAATTCTATAACACATAGTTATATTTCAATTCACATTTTTAAAATTCAGTTTTATTGAGATATATTCATCTACCATACAATTGCACACAGTGTTCAACCAATTGTTCACAATACCACCATATAGTTGTGCATTCATAATGACAATTTCTGAACATGTTCATTGCTCCAAAAGAGGAAAAAATAAGAATAAAAATTAAAGTATAAAAGACCTCAGTTGAGATTGAGTTACCTGCAAAATTCATTTATTAGCTCTAGTAGTTTTGCTGTGGATTTTTCTGGATTTTCAACATATAGGATCATGTCATCTGCAAACAGTGAAAGTTTTACTTCTTCCTCTCCAATTTGGATGCCTTTATTTCTTTTTCTTGCCTAATTGCTCTAGCTAGAATTCTAGCAAAATGTTAAATAACATGGTGACAGTGGGCATCCTTGTCTTGTTCCTGATCTTAGAGGGAAGGCTTTCAGATTTTCACCATTGAGTATGATGTCAGCTGTGGGTTTTCATATATTGCCTTTATCATATGAGAAAGTTTCCTTCTATTCATATCCTTTTGAGAATTTTCATCAAGAAAGGATGTTGAATTTTGTCAAATGCTTTTTCTGCTGGATTCAGATGATCATGTATTTCTTCCACACTGATTTATTGCTGAGGTGCATTACATTAATTTATTTTCTTATGTTGAATAAGCTTTGCATATCTGGAATTAATCTCACTTCATCAGGGTGTATAATTCTTTTAATGTGCTCCTGGATTTTATTTGTGAGCATTTTGTAAAGGACTTTTGCATCTATATTCATTGAAGAGATTCATCTGTAATTTTTTTGTAGTATCTTTGGCTTTGGTATTAGTGTGATGTTTGCTTCATTTTTTTGAAGAATCTGAGCAGGATTGGTACTAATTCTTTCTTGAATGCCTGTATAATTCACATGTGGAGCCATCTGGTCCTGGGTTTTTCTTTTTGGGTAGCTTTTTGATAACTAACTCAATCACTTTACTTGTGATTGGTTTGTTGAGGTCATCGGTTTCTTCTTGAGTCAGTGTTTGTTGTTCATACTTTTCTAGGAAGTTGTCCATTTCATCTAAGTTGTCTAGTTTATTAGCATATAGTTGCTCATTGTAAACTCTCATTATCTCCTTTATTTCTTCAAGGTCAGTAGTTATGTTCCCACTCCAATTTCTGATTGTATTTATTTGCATACAGTCTCTTTTTATTTTGTTGGCCTAGTTAAGAGTCCATCAACTTTATTGATTTTCTCAAAGAAAAAGCTTCTGGTTTTGTTAATTCTCTCTATTGCTTTCCTGTTCTCAATTTCATTTATTTCTGCTGTAATCTCCATTATTACTTTAGTTCTATTTGCTTTGGTGTTAGTTTGCTGTTCTTTCTCTAGCTCCTCTAGGTGAACAGTTAATTACTCAATTTTTTGCTCTTTCTTCTCTTTTAATATAGGTGTTTAGGGTGATACATTTCCCTCTCAGCACTGCCTTTGCTACATCCATAAGTTTTGATATGCTGTGTTTTCATTTTCATTTGCTTCAAGGTACTTAGTAATTTATCTTGTAATTTCTTCCTTTATCCCCTGGTTGTTTAAAAATGTGTTGTTTAGCCTCCATATATTTCTGAATTTTATGATATTCTGCCTGTTATTTTTTTCCAATTTCATTCCAGTATGATATGAGAAAGTGTTTTGTATAATATCAATATTTTTTAATTTGTTGAGACTTGCTTTGTGACCCAACATATGGTCTAGCCTAGAGAATCATCCATGAAAACTTGAGAAATATATGTATCCTGGTGTTGTGGGGTGTAATGTTCTATAAATATCTTTCAAGTCTTGTTTATTTATTATACAAATCAACATTTCAGTTTCCTTATTGATCTTCTGTCTATATGCTCTATCTGTTGATGAGAATGGTGTATTGAAATCTTCAACTATTATTGTAGATGTATCTACTTCTCCCTTCAGTGTTGTCAGTGTTTTCTTCCTATATTTTGGGGCACTCTGGCTTGCTGCATAAATACTTATGCTTGCCATTTCTTCTTTATGAATTGTCCTTTTTATTAATATATAGTGTCCTTTTTCTCTCTTTTAATTGTTTTACATTTGAAGTCTAATTTGTCTGATATTAATATATCTACTTGTGATTTCTTTGATTGTTGGTTGTGTGAAATATCTTTTTCCAAACTTTCACTTTCAACCAATTTTTATTCTTGAGTCTAACATGAGTTTCTTTTAGACAGCATGTAGATGGGGTCCTATTTTTTAATCCATTCTGCCAGTCTATGTCTTTTTATTGGGGAATTTAATCCATTAATATTTTGTGTTATTACTCTAAGGGTAGACCTTTCTTCTACCATTTTCACATTTGGATTTTAATATGTCATATCTTATTATTTTTCTTTCTCCTTTTACACTTCCTGATAGTCTTCATTTCTACACTTTTCTCCAAACCTGTCTTTCCTGTCTTTTCCTATAAGCCTGTAGCACTCTTTCAGTGTTGCTTTTACTGCAGGTCTGTCATTCACAAAGTCTCTCAGTGTGTTTTTCTGAAAATGTTTTAAATTCTCCCTCATTTTTGAAGGGCTGTATTGCTGGATATAGAATTCTTGGTTGGCAGTTTTTCTCTTTCAATTTCTTAAAAATACCATACCACTGCCTTCTCACCTCCATGGTTTCTGCAGAGACACCCATACATACTCTTATCAGGCTTCCCTTATATGTGATGGATCACCATTCTCTTGCTTCTTTCAGAATTCTTTGTCTTTGACATTGGATAATGTGATCAGTAAGTGTCATGGTGTAGGTCTATTGGGATCTATTCTCTTTGGGGTACACTGTACTCCTTGAATCTGTAATTTCATGTCTTTCAACAGAGTTGGGAAATTTTCAATGATTATTTCTTCTCTTATTCTTTTTGCCCCTTTTCCCTTATCTTCTCCTTCTGGAACACCCATAACACATATTTTCATGTGCTTCATGTTGTCATTCAGTTCCATAAGTCTGTTCTCATATTTTTCCATTCTTTTCCTCATCTGTTCCTTTGTGTGTAGGATTTCAGATGTCTGGTTTTCTAGTTCACTGATCCTTTCTTCTGCCTCTTCAAATCTGTTGTATGTCTCCATTGGGTTTTTCATCTCTTCCATTGTGCCTTTCATTACCATAAGTTCTGTCATTTGTTTTTTTATGCTTAAAAAATCTTGTTTATTATCTTCTAATGTCTTCTTTATATCCGTCATCTGTTTTGCCACATTTTCCTTCAGCTCATTGATTTGATTTAGAAGATTTGCTTGAACTTCTTAAATTAGTTGTTTCAATTCCTGTATCTCCATTAAATTCTTCCTTTAGCTGGTCCATATTTTCATTTTTCCTAGTGTTATTTTTAGCTGTCTGGGCATCTGGTTTTCTTGATCAGTTTATTCTAGAGCTTGTTTTCACTCTTTTACCAAGGGTTTTCTTGTTGGCTTGCTTTGTTCTCTGTCTGTTCTTTGGCATTCATTCAACTTGCTCGAGATCTCTAACATAGTTTCTGTTTAGTTGATCAGAATTTTTCAGCTCTTGTTTTTCTGGTCCTTGCCTTGATTCTATGTAACCTGTCTGTGAGAGGGTCTCCCCAGGTATGACTGATCCCAATTAGATTTTCCCAAAGGATACAGGCCCAGGTATCTGGAGGACTGTGCACCCCATATCATGTTTCCCTGAGAATGAGACACTCAAGGTTTTCTGACCATCCTGTTAAACTTCTAGACTCTCTATCCTCTCTTTCCCAGCAGGTTGTCTTTGTCAACCTACCGCTCCACACCTATGTAAAGAGGTGCAGTGCATTTAATTCTCTGGGGGTCCTGTAACCTTGTCTCTGCCAGGGGTATGGGTGATTCAAGCTGTTTCTGTTTTCTAGTCCTCTGGGTCTGAATTCTCTGAAGGAAGGCCACCATTGAACTGGGCCCCACCCCACTCATCTTGGGGATGGCATGTTTTTTAGGGGTTTGTCTTCCCCACTAGACTTATTGCTTTGTCTCTCAGACCTATCTTAGCTACACCCTTGCCTGAGTCCAGCTGCCAATTTCAAATATCTGAAGTTTTCTGTAATGTGCTACTTAGAATAGTTGGAAAAAAAATCCTTTTTCAAGGCCTTTCTCCACCCTCCAAGTTTTGTCAGTCCCAGTATAAACTATTTAAAGATAGGCTCTTCTGGGTATTTTCTCATTCACCTGACTAATTATTCTCAGACAACTTTAATTCCACCCCTACCTGGGGCAGTTCTGAAGCCTGAGAGTTCCCAGGAGCACTGATGGGCTATTGAAATGTTAAAAAAATAGAGTCTGGTAGAAAGAAAAGGAAAAATAAAAAAAAAAAAAACCTTTCAGAGTTGGATCCCAGCTCCTCAGGTTTGGAATCAAACACCCCTTTCTCGTAGAGCTCAGCCATTTCCCAGTATTCTTATTTTTTCTTTTTAATTTTTATTGGGATTGTTCAGATACCATACAATTATCCAAAGATCCAAAGTGTACGGTTAGTTGCCCCTGGTACCCTCATACAGCTGTGCATCTGTAGAGGGCGATTAAGGTAGCATGTATAAAATCCACCCTCAGCAATGCCGGAAATATGCAACATGGCCGCCAGGGCTGATGCAACAACAGCTTAAGTTACCCTCAGCCTTCTTTACGGAAGTAGTTCGCGCCAAAAGTGCTAGTTCGCGCCAAAAGTGCTAACCTTACATCTGCCATCTACCCTAGCAACAGCAGCCACCAATCCTAGACCGCCACGAGCCCTTGCTAGCCACTTCCCCTTCTCCTAGAGTATATATGCTCTGCCTCTTCAATAAAATTTTGCAGCTTGATCAGAAACCTGTCTTGCTGTCGTTCCTCACGTCTCTTGTCCCATACCATTCCTCCCTCACAGGATTCGGAGTCTCCGTTGAACGTCCCGCGGGCCGGGACAAACTGGCGCCCAACGTGGGGCTCGGAGTTCTGTGAGAGACGGAACGCCGCACTCAAGGAGAGAGGCCTCTCACACTCACCGCACCCGGGATCGCTGCGGGGAAGCGCGCTCGCGAGACAGATCCGTTCAGCAGTCGATCAGTGCCGGGGAAAGGAAGAAACGGAAAGAAGAAAAGAAAGCAACAAAAGGTAAGCCCCCACCCCCAACATGGGACAAGCAATCTCCCAACATGAATTATATATTAGTCAGGTCAAACAATCGCTCAAGGCACGAGGAACTAGAGTTAAGAAAAAAGATCTCACGTGCTTTTTTGATTTTTTGTTAAAAACCTGCCCTTGGTTCCCTCAAGAAGGTACTATAGACCACCAATGCTGGCTAAGAGTCGGCGACTGTTTAAAAGATTATTCCCGGACCTTTGGTCCTGAAAAGGTCCCGGTTACTGCCTTTTCTTATTGGAATCTAATTAATGAAATCTTAAGAGTCCATTCTTTAGCTCCAGACATTCAAAACCTCTGCAAAAAAGGAGAGGAAGCTTTAAGAGAGCACTCTTGTCCCGCTTCAGCATGCAGCTCAGTAATTATTAACATACCTGAGGATCCCCTAAACAAAAACCCCAACAGGGATAGGCCAAATACCCCAACCAGTCAAGCTAGTCTATTGCCCGATCAGCACAATATCGAACCAGAGGTTAAAATTTCTCCCTTTTTGGAGGAACCGGAGGCTAAAATCTCTCCCTCTTTGGAGATCAACTCCCTTCCTCCGTTTCGGCCACCCCCTTACGCACCCGATTTTCCAAAACCATATTCTCATTTTTATTCAGTCACGTCCTTACCTCAGTTCCGTGCTTTGGAAGAGGCCACAGAAAACCTCCGGCTACACGCCGATAACTTTAGAGAAACTTTTAATCAAGAGCGGCTGCGAGCCGCCAATTTGCTCGCCGACCTCCGGTCGGCAACTCAGAGCGTTGCAGCCCTTTTGCTTCCAGAAAACGCCCACTCATCACGTCCCCATTGCGCTCACCACACCTACGCCTTTCCAGTTACACGTAGTCCAACCCAAAATGGCGCCGCCAGCTCCCAAAATGGCGCTGCCAGCTCCCAAAATGGCGATTCTAGTAGCGAAAGCGAGGAAGAGGAACAATCAAATCCCCCTAGTTCTAACGAAGAAGAGCAGGAAGAAGCTAGTACTACTTCAACAGTTAAATATAAAAAACTCAGTTTAAAATATTTAGAAAAATTAAAAAAGGCAGTGAGTGATTATGGCGCTACTGCCCCCTTCACGCTCACCCTATTAGAGAGTCTCAGTGAAAAAGAGCTCACTCCTAATGATTGGTCCCAATTAGCCAGAGCTGCCCTGTCCGGCGGCGATTTCCTGTTGTGGAAATCCGATTATGAAGAGCATTGTAAAAAGTATGCCACCCGTAATGCCCGTAAAGCCACCTCTAAAACCTGGACATTAAACAAATTTTTAGGTCAAAGCCCCTACCATCAGAATAATAAACAGGCTCAATTCCCCCCAGGTCTCTTAGCGCAAATACAAACGGCCGCGCTTAGAGCATGGAAAAAACTTCCGCAAAAGGGTGCCGCCACTGCCTCTCTTGCTAAATTAAGACAGGGACCTGATGAACCGTATAGCGAATTCCTTAGCCGCCTGCAAAACGTGGCTGAGCGCTTATTTGGGGCCAGCGAAAACGAAAGTGATTTTATTAAACACCTGGCCTATGAAAATGCTAACGCTGCCTGCCAAGCAGCAATCCGCCCCTTTCGTAATACCAACCTTAATAATTACATAAAGCTCTGTTCTGGCATTGGGCCCACTCAAACTCTTGGAATAGCCATTGGTGCCGCCCTTCAAAATTTTGCAGCGCAGCATAAAAATTTTACGGCACAAGCAAAGCCTCCAACATGCTATAACTGTAAGCAACCTGGCCATTTTTCAAAAAATTGCCCCGTGCCACAAACCAGTTCCTCCTTACCCATTACTAATAAACCCCCATTGCCGCCCTCTATTTGTCCCCGCTGTAAAAAGGGGTTCCATTGGGCATCTGAATGCCACTCTAACGCAGACATTAATGGCCAACCCCTTAAGCCTAAGCTCCAGGGAAACTTCCAATGGGGCCGGCCCCAGGCCCCAACCAGAACAAACCCAGGGGCAATACGGTTTGTTCAGCCATCCCCAGTCGCAGTACCTGCGCTCCCAACTATAAACCACGCTGCTATATCGCAGACTTATGGAGAGCAACAGCAGGAAGCGCAGGGATGGACCTCTGTACCACCTCCAAATCAATATTAACCCCAGAAAACAGTCCTCTCCTCATACCAACGGGAGTTTATGGACCACTGCCCCCAAATACCTTTGGCCTCATCTTAGGAAGAGCCAGTACCGCCCTTCACAGGATTCAAATCACCCCAGGTGTGCTGGATAATGATTTTAAGGGTGAAATAAAAATAATCGCAGCCACCTCAAGCAACATTGTCTCTATTCCTCCCGGCACCCGAATAGCACAGCTTGTAATCCTCCCCCTTCAATGCATTAACTCAAACTTCAAAAAAACCCAGCGCCCCACAGAGGGCCCTGGATCTTCCGATATTTTTTGGGCACAGCCAATATCCCATAATCGACCCATCTTACGATTAAAATTAAATGGTAAATCATTTGAAGGTATTTTAGACACAGGGGCTGACGCCACAATTATATCCTCAAATCACTGGCCTAAATCCTGGCCTCTCACGGCCGCTGCCACCCACCTACAGGGAATAGGAGAAACCACAAATCCTCTACAAAGTTCACAAGCCCTAAAATGGGAGGATGAGGAAGGGAACGCTGGTACAGTTATACCATATGTTATCCCCCATCTCCCCGCTAATCTATGGGGCAGAGATATCTTAACTCAAATGAAAGTTTTTATGTGCAGCCCTAGTGATACAGTTACTGCTCAAATGCTCAAAATGAATTTTCTCCCTGGCAAAGGCCTAGGCAAAGCTAATCAAGGAATAAAACTGCCCATCTCTATAACACCTAATACAGGTAGAACAGGACTTGGGCTCCCCCAAAATTTAGCCTGATGGCCATTGACATCCCTGTACCCCATGCTGAAAAAATTTCGTGGAAATCCATAGAACCAGTATGGGTTGATCAATGGCCCCTAACTCAGGAAAAGACCCTAGCGGCTATAAAGTTAGTACAGGAACAGCTTAATGCCGGACATATTGAACCTACTCAGTCCCCTTGGAACACTCCTATTTTTGTTATAAGAAAAAAATCAGGTAAATGGAGACTGCTACAAGACTTGCGTGCCGTAAACAAAGCCATGGTACCCATGGGGGCGCTGCAACCCAGTCTCCCTTCACCAGTTGCTATCCCTATCAACTTTTACAAAATAGTTATAGATTTAAAGGATTGTTTTTTCTCCATACCTCTTCACCCAGAAGACAGGCAATATTTCGCCTTTAGCGTCCCTCAAATCAATTTTCAGGGCCCTATGCCCCGGTTTCAATGGAAAGTCTTACCACAGGGCATGGCCAATAGTCCAACCTTGTGCCAAAAATTTGTCACTGAGGCCATTAACCCTATCAGACAGCTATGGCCACAAATCTACATTCTTCATTACATGGATGATGTCCTATTAGCAGGTGAGGACGTAGATAAATTACATTTTTGCTTTCAAGACCTTCTTAAAAATTTAACAGCAAAAGGTCTTCAAATAGCCCCCGACAAGGTACAAACCTCAGACCCTTTTTCTTATCTAGGGTTCGAACTTTGGCACCAACAAGTTTTAACACCCCGCATTCAATTGCGAACCTCCCATTTGCTAACGTTGAATGACTTCCAAAAACTCTTGGGAGACATTCAATGGCTTCGCCCCTACCTAAAACTACCCACTGAAACTCTCCTACCACTCTTTAATATTTTGAAAGGAGACGCAAGTCCCTCCTCTCCCCGAAGCATAACTCCAGAGGCAATGCAAGCGCTTACCATCATAAATCAAGCTATCCAAAATCAAACTTGCTTTCAAATAAACTACCACCAGCCTTTAATTTTTATAATTCTTAATACAATTCACACGCCTACAGGCGTATTCTGGCAATCCAATTTAAAACAACCAAACGGGCGAGGCCACCCACTACTCTGGGTTCACCTCCCAGCTACTCCAACAAAAGTGCTCTCGCCATACGTTGCTCTTATAGCTGCCCTCATAATTAAAGGCCGGCAAACTAGCCGCCAACTGTTTGGAAAAGATCCCGATTCCCTTATTGTCCCATACACCCAAGATCAAATCCATTGGCTTTTCCAAACCAGCGATGAATGGGCTATCGCATGCTCTTCATTCCTAGGCGATATTGATAATCATTACCCAAACGACCCATTAATCCAGTTCGCTAAAATCCATCAATTCACTTTCCCAAAGGTCACTAAAGCAAAACCCATAGACTCTGCTACCTTAGTCTTTACTGATGGTTCAGCAAATGGAACCGCAGCATATGTCATCCAGGGTCAAGCATTTTCCGTGCGCTCTCCCTATACCTCAGCTCAACTTGTCGAGCTCTATGCAGTCCTGCAGGTTTTTTCCCACCTTCAAAACCAACCTTTTAATTTATACACTGATAGCGCGTATATAGCTCAGTCTGTACCACTATTAGAAACAACTCCATTTATCAAACCATCCACCAATGCAGTCCCCTTATTTTCAAAGTTACAAAAATTAATTCTCAAACGGCAGCACCCCTTTTTTGTGGGACACCTCCGTGCCCATCAAAATCTACCAGGTCCTCTTGCAAAAGGCAATGCGCTAGCAGATGCTACCACTCAGTTAATATGCCCCAATCTCTGCGATTCTCTAACCTTAGCTTCCCAAGCCCATGCCCAACACCACCTAAATGCAAACACCCTCTGCCTAAAATTTAATATTACAAGGGAACAAGCAAGGGAAATTGTTAAAGCCTGCAAAAACTGTGTAACCCAACTGCCAGTCCCTCATTTAGGAGTTAACCCAAAAGGGCTTATCCCAAATGAAATCTGGCAAATGGATGTCACGCACTTTGCCAGCTTTGGGCAACTTAAATATATTCATGTTTGCGTCGACACATATAGTGGATTTATTCAAGCTAGTTTGCAAACAGGAGAAGCTTCAAAACATGTTATCTCTCATTTACTGCATTGTTTCACCATTTTAGGCCAGCCTAAAACCATTAAAACAGATAATGGACCTGGGTATACTGGCAAAAATTTTCAAACCTTCTGTCAACAATTACAAATCAAGCATACTACAGGAATACCGTATAACCCCCAGGGGCAAGGCATAGTAGAACGAGCACATCGCACCCTAAAAAATGCTCTGTGCCATTTAGCCGAAAGTACTCTCAATCTCACCAAACAGAGACCTTTTACATCATGCTCTTTTTGTTCTTAACTTCCTAACTCTGGATGATGAAGGACAATCTCCAGCTGACAGACATTGGCATCCCAAAACACAAACGCAACAAGCCACTGTTATGTGGCGTGACCCCTTAACGTCAGAATGGAATGGGCCTGACCCCGTGATTATTTGGGGACGAGGCTCTGCTTGCATATACGATCAAAAGAGGGAAGGTCCTCGCTGGCTTCCAGAACGGCTGATAAAACATATTAATTCTTCATTGCCGAAACAAACCCCTGAAACACTTCCTTCCCCTCCTCTTAATAATAACCTTTCCAGGGTAGAAGCCTCTCCCTGAGAAAAATGTCTTTCTTTTCTCTTCCAGCGCATCAATAACTCCTGCTATAACCCATCCGGAGACAACCAGTCCGCACACAACTGGAAGTGGAAAGAAGTCCTGCTTACAGGTTTATTCCATCACTAATCACATGAATTACCACTTGAATTATTATTGGCTTTTCTTAATTGGTCTTCTGGCTTTGCTGTTTGCGGCCGGATTAGCAGCCGTTGCCCCAAAACATTGAAACCCGTTAGAGAAAATCCTACTTACTACAACATACTTATGCATTGTGGGGTGCATCACTCTGCTAGCTTGCTATCCTTAAGTAGCCCCTATCAGTATGGCCTTGTTAACCCTACTGCTGTCTACAATTGCCACTTTATACGTTATCTTGTCAAGTGTGGGTACTACTTTTCATAATTCAAGCCCACATAAGCCATGGAGATGGACCCTAATACGATGGGAAGATTCTAAAATTGTGCAAACCCATGTTACAGCAGGACGACCTTCTTTTCTCGTCAACGCAACTGATCTATTTCCCACTCCTTCCGTACGCCCCACTGGTTGGAATCAAGCCCAATATTACATGTGCCCATCCTCAAACCCTGGAAAACCGTACTGTAATGCTCCCAACCAATACTACTGTGCATATTGGGGATGTGAAACATTAGCCACTCATTGGAAGCCTTACGCCACTGATCATTACCTAACTCTAAAATGGGCCCCCTTGAACTGCAAACCACCTGAAGAACCCATTACCTGAGGTATCTATGGAAGTCATCACCACATTACACCTACAGGTAGCTGCTCACATTTAAATCTCACCGTACAGCTCCCTACTGATCCCTCTTGGCTCCTCGGTCGAACTTGGGGCTTTAATATTTACATGAAAGGAACCGACCCAGGAAGCCTTATTCTAATAAAAAAAGAAGCAGCACAGCAAAAACCATCCGCCATAGGGCCAAATGTAGTACTAGCTCCCCCGTCCCCAACATCTCCTCCTCGCAAAACTGCCAGTTATTCCTCCACTACCAACCCAACATTGTCACCCTCAAGCTCTTTCATAGAGCCAATCTATAACTCACTTTGGTCAATACTCCAAGCCACCTTTCTCTCCCTAAACTCCTCCCAGCCTAACCTTACTCGCAGCTGCTGGCTATGTTTCTCTGTCAACCCCCCTTTTTATGATGCTGTAGCCCTTAATACCTCATTTAATATTTCTGACGAGGACAATCCTCCCCGATGTCCTTGGAATACAACAAAAATCGGCCTCACCATGCAATCCATTATTCACTCTGGGCATTGTATTGGTAACGTTTCCTCCTCCTTAAAAAAGGTCTGTGCACAGTCGTCCTTTCCAAAAGGTAAATTCTATATTCCCCCAATAGGGGCAAAATGGCTGTGCTCTTCCACGGGGCTTACTCCTTGCGTATCAGCAAAAGCCCTCACTGAAACAGGGGAAATGTGCCTCTTAGTGGCTGTGCTACCCCATGTCCTCTTCCATGCAGAGGAAGACCTTTATCACCATTTAACCGTGCAACCTCCAGTCATGTTAAGAAAGAAAAGAGAATTTGTTACGGCTGTTACTATTGCTTCTCTTTTAGGTATTACTGGCCTGGGCACCGGAATCGCCTCTGTCGTTCTCCAAAACCAAGGCTTCTCTCACCTAAGAGCTGCTATAGATGAAGATTTAGCCTGCATTGAAACCTCCATCACCCATCTTGAAAAATCCCTTACGTCCCTATCGGAGGTTGTTCTCCAAAACAGGAGAGGCTTAGATCTGCTCTTCCTTAAGCAAGGAGGGCTTTGTGCTGCACTAGGCGAAGAATGTTGCTTTTACGCTGACCATTCTGGCATAGTTAAGGATTCCATGACCAAACTTAGGGAAGGAATTGAAAACCGCAAACGTGAGCGAGAAACCCAAGGAGGTACCTCCTGGGGGCTTAACGGAATTCTCCCTTACCTCCTCCCTATATTAGGCCCCTTTATAACCATACTCCTTATAATATCTTTTGCACCTTGGGCCATAAAAAGAATAATACAGCTAGTTAAGGACCAAGTTGATTCTGCCCTAGGCAAGCCTATTCAAGTGCATTATCACCGGCTTCACCTCGCTGACCAAGGTGTGGATCCAGAAAATCTGCCTGCTACCCACCCTTTCGGGTAAGAAAGCCCCCTCCTACGGGAGCAGCATATAACTCGAAAATATGCTTCTAGCTTATGCTATGATTGGTACCGCTGGGTGCGAGGCAAAGCACTGCAAAGGAGGGCCAAAACAATTAAAGGCCATTTTCGAGCTCCTTGAGAAGTATGCCTCATTAGCATAGGGGTTCGCTCTGCACAAATTCCCCTCCCCAGAAAAACAGAGCCACAAACAACTTGGGGAATGAGGCCTCTACTTCCCCCAGCAGGTTAATGCCAAAAGAATGCTCAATCAGCATTCTTCCTCCATCCTTTTGAAAAACAAAGGGAGGAGATGTAGAGGGCGATTAAGGTAGCATGTATAAAATCCACCCTCAGCAATGCCGGAAATATGCAACATGGCCGCCAGGGCTGATGCAACAACAGCTTAAGTTACCCTCAGCCTTCTTTACGGAAGTAGTTTGCGCCAAAAGTGCTAGTTCGCGCCAAAAGTGCTAACCTTACATCTGCCATCTACCCTAGCAACAGCAGCCACCAATCCTAGACCGCCACGAGCCCTTGCTAGCCACTTCCCCTTCTCCTAGAGTATATATGCTCTGCCTCTTCAATAAAATTTTGCAGCTTGATCAGAAACCTGTCTTGCTGTCGTTCCTCGCGTCTCTTGTCCCATACCATTCCTCCCTCACAGGATTCGGAGTCTCCGTTGAACGTCCCGCGGGCCGGGACATGCATCCATCACCGCACTTAATTTTTGTTCAATTTTTAGAACATTTTCATTACTCCAGATAAGAAATAATTAAGAGATGAAAAAAGAAAAAGAAAAAAAAAGAAAAGGAAACTTGAATCCTCCCATATCCCTAACCAACCCCCCTCAATTGTTGACTTGTAGTGCTGGTATAGTACATTTGTTACTGTTTATGAAAGAATGTTGAAATACTACTAACTGTAGTATATAGTTTGCAATAAGTATATATTTCTTCCCTATATGCCCCACTATTATTAGCTTCTAGTTGTACTGTCATACATTTTCTCTGGTTTATGAAAGAGTTTTCTCATATTTGTACAGTTAATCATGGACATTGCCCACCATAGGATTCAGTTTTATACTTTCCCATCTTTTGACCTCCAACTTTCCTTCCCCCTTTCCACGTCATTCATGCACCATTCATCACTGTTAGTTATTCTCACATCTTGCTACTGACAACTCTGTTCATTTCCAAACATTTACGCTCATCCTATTTGAACATTCTCCTCATGCTAACCAACCACTCCCCATTCTTAAGCCTTATCCTATATTTTGGTACCTTATATTTCATAACTATGAGTTTACATATTATAATTAGTTCTTATCAGTGAAACCCTGCAATATTTGTCCTTATGTGTCTGGCTTATTTCACTCAGTATATTGCCCTTGAGGTTTTGTCATCAACCCATTTTTTTTAAGATGGTTTTGTTCACGTCATACATTCCATCCTAAGTAAACAATAGATGGTTCTCTGTATGGTCACATATTTATGTGTTCACCACCTTCACCACTGTCTATATAAGGGCATCTACATTTCTTCCACAAGGCAGGAGGGAGAGTCAAAGAAAGTAGAGAGGCAAAAGAAAGAGGAAAATAAATGACAGCTAGGAAGTAGCAAAAAGGAAAAGTAACCTTAAATCAAAGTAGAGTAAAGAGTCAGACAACACTACCAATGTCAAGTGTCTAACATGCCTCCCCTTCCCCCCCCCATCTGCATTCACCTTGGTATATTGCCTTTGTTACATTAAAGGAAGCATAATACAATGATTCTGTTAGTTACAGTCTCTAGTTTACATTGCTTGCATCCCTCTCCTAATGCCTCCCCATTTTTAACACCTTGCAAGGTAGACATCTGCTTGTTCTCCCTCATAAAATAACATATTTGTACATTTTATCAAAATTGTTGAACACTCTAGATTTCACCAATTTACATAGTCCCATTCTTTATCTTTCCTCCTTTCTTCTGGTTTCTCACATGCTCCTAACCTTCCTGTCTCAACTGTATTCATAGTTATCTTTGTTCAGTGTACTTACATTGCTGTGCTACCATCTCCCAAAATTGTGTTCCAAACCATGCACTCCTGTCTTCTCCA